>NW_018407357.1:633675-662171 GCF_002113885.1 Mizuhopecten yessoensis
CATTTGGTGTAATTTACATCACTTACATTTGGTGTAATTTACATCACTTACATTTGGTGTAATTTACATCACTTACATTTGGTGTAATTTACATCATTGTAATTTGGTGTAATTGACATCGTTTGTATTTGGGGTAATTAATATGGAATTTTGTGTGATAGCTCGTTGGAGTTTGGTATAATTGAAGAATTTGGTGTAATTTGATATCGATAGAATTAGCAGTTATTTACAGGTTTTAATTCCTATAACGACTTGCTAACAAAAAAAATAAGCATTAAATTATTGTTACTGTGGGAAGTCACGAAAAAACACCATGCTAATATCTCCAAGAACAATTACGTAACTCTAGACAACCGTTAGTAATTGTAACGCCTGGTGGCACAGGAAACAAAACCATGGGTGAATCACATTGATTTTTATGGCAAGTTGGTTTGTCAAATGCCTCGATACTCGTGTGAAGAGGACTAGCTCATAAACAGACCGTCTTTATTCCGACATCAAGGACGGTGGGGGAGGGACAACCGACGGGTGAATTGACGGACAGATACGGATCGACTCGGTGACATATTTTGTGTATGCCCTCTTTATCGTGTATCAAATAAAAACATGGCTAAGAATGCGAACACACGAGATCAAATTCGGTGAATATGGTATGAAATGGCGGAATGAAAGACAAGTGTATACGTCTGAATACAAACCACCCACCCGTGTAGGCTCGGATAAAAACGCCAGGAAGATGATCCGACTCGAACGCACCCTGTAGCACCCAAAGGGCCCACCACGATGGTCTGAGAGCCACGTAGAGCCCTTTGGAGCTAATGACTTGTAGGGGAGGGAGGGTTGAAGGAAGCAGGCCCCATTGATAAACATTTATCTACGATCTGTTCACAAATGATAAGTGTGAAAAGTCACAAAAGATACATTCTTTTTCATCAGTTTAATTTATTGGCATTCATTATATCCGGCTTCGACTGTGACTCAAACGGCTTGTCAGATAGTCCAGAGATATCGAGCCGAGCTCTATAGACAATACGTTATGTCAGGCCGTACACACTTATTAGAGAATCAAAATAACGTTTTTAGTTGTTGTTGTTGTTTTTACTCATTTTCGATCAATATTATGAAAGACATTCTGATAACATGAGTGTGGTCCTACTTGTTTGGTATTATACGTCGGTAATGAGGAGGAAACTTGATACCTGTAATCATATTTATGTTATTTACTTGTGATGATGTCAACATAATCAACATTCCTTGGACATATTTGAATTGTACCTACCAAGTTTGGTGGACAATGGAATGTTTGCCATAGCCTTTGGAATTCATAAAAATAATAGTTACCACAGGAAATATCTCTATCGCTATGGAAATGATACATGAAAAACCTTCGTGACGTTTCAGAAACTTGTCAGTTAAATCATTTAGGCAATAAAAACGTTTGTTATTGTCTAACGTTGCGAAGGGATTTCAGAAACTGGTCTTAAGGTGATATGCTCGTGACATGCTCGTGACATGCAAAATACTAAAACATGTGTTGGTGTTCTAATTTGAAGACGTAAACAAACTTACAGCTGTCGGAAAAATTTACTAACGCAAAAACGAAAATGTAGAAACATCTGCCAGTCATTCTGAACAAAGGTTTTTGTCGCAGCCTTAATAAGATTCTAGCTTCCGGAACTGCATAAGTTCACGGCGGTTTTATATCTGTGACGATATCTCCCTATCAGGATCTTAAACCTGTGATACATTGGAGGCACGGTAGTCTAGTGGTACTGTAGGATGCCGGGCTCCTGACCGAAGGGTTGCGTGTTCGAGTCACGACACGGCACTGTGGCCTTTGAGCAAGATACTTTACTCTGCTTATTCCAGTCTACTCTGCTGTAAATGAGTACGTGGTTGGGTAGTGCTCGAATTGTTGAATGCTAACTGTTAGGGCCGAAATGGCAGCTCCGGCTGTATGCTCCCCAGGGAGTTGAGAAAGGTATTGGCTGGGTGAAAAGGCCCTATAACCACGGATAACAATTTGTGAACCGCTTTGAGACGACCTACGAACTAGGTTGTGATAAAGCGGTATATAATTAATTTCAACACATCAATTTGTTATCATTTTGTTTGATAGATACGTATATGTTTGTCTGGGCATACAATCACTGATTCAGTAGCAACATCTTGCTACTTCCGCCAAGCCTCTGAATCTGGGTTGAATTCCGAGCTGTGACGAAATAGGCAGAGATGTGATAATTTGAAATTAACTCCGATTATTAACGATGTATGTGTGCCGTAAGGAAATACATTAGTTTGTGTATCAGTATACGACCAGTTGTATAAATAGGTAGCGGCATAATCAGGGAAGTAGTACAATGAAAGGATACGTGACGCGTAACCCGTGACACCGCCTGAATCGGGAACGTCATTGCTGCAGAAATATAAGAAATCTACCGTTATGTTTGCAGAAGGTGAACCAGTAGGCTAATCGCATGTCACTGCAAAAATTGTCAACAGGAAATGCTGTAGGTTCTGTTGTGTTGTTGTATATGGCCAATGGCAGTATATCAACAGGAAATCGCAAGACAGCCAATCAACAACACCGTTCACTGTCCACTTAATGACCATTACGGGGAGAATCATCACTCCGGACACTAGTGTCAACACGCATTACGTATGTCCAGCTAATTTGTCTGTATACCCATCATTTGTCCTCCGCTGGTTACCTCCTTCCGGTCATCGCTGGCAGGTACAGTAATAAGCCAAATAAACATGGCTCCTGTTTCTGTAGATGTGTGGTCAGTCCAATTAAGGTCAAATGTCCAATGATAAGGCGTTACACCACATGATTTAATATACCACTGTCCGTAACTGAATTTTATACCAACTGGACAATCGTACCTGGTTGGCATCTCACCTGGCCTCCAGGTATGTTATATGGTCAGTCTGTCCAAAACTGAGCCATTATTTTTGACCACGCTGGTCATTCCTCACCCCCGGGTGCAACTCATGGTGACTTGTTAAATTATGGTATCCAATTATGACCAAGAGGTATAAAGAACATGGAAATGAGCAATATGTCAAACACACGTAATGGGGGTAATTCACTATGTATTAGTATGACTGGTATAGCGTCACCGGGCGGCCATGACAGCAGTACAGGGCCTCTGTCTGCTACCAACACGATTAACTTCAACTACAGTTGATTAATTCAAACTGACAGCGAAAAACTAACGAAGATGAACGAGATTGGAAAGTACAAATAACTTTAGTCGAAGTCACAAAGATAAGTACAGTGTGGCCCCTGTTATATAGCATTCCTTGTTTGGACGATAGTTTACATATGTTATTTTACGTACTATCACATTTGTCATTTTTGATTTGAGGTGATGATTTCAAATTAAATTCTGATGAGAGGCATGTGTGAGGTCTGCTTACTGACAGTTCTTTACTTACATGTTGTAATCCAAACGTTTACTCGCATCTCTACTGAAATCGACAATAAACAACAAGAAAATCTCCCTTAAACGGTTGGTTATAATAACATAGTAGTGTAAATAATGTGTGCGTATAGAACAGCTCGAGGAATGCAGAAACTCCATGTATACTACCAAGGTTTTTCAATCAGGGTTACATTTTGAAAGTACTTTTTTTTTTTTTTTAATTAAGTAACTGGCAAATAAAGATACCGGAGTGAATTTGGGGAAAATTGTATTTAAAAAACCACTCAAACCTTGGCCTGTCAACAAATTAATAACGGCAAATTTCATTACCGATTAATGCCTTCCGGAGAACCAAGTCCGGATTATATTCTAAACATTAGTTATCAGATTGCTGCTTAAGGCGGATTGTGTCATGCACGGAATGTCGTAATATTGATCAATTAATGTTATTGTCGCCTAATTAATAATTAATTTTCTGTCTCCGATTCATTGTCCACCAGTTGTACAATCACTGCCAATAAATAATGTAGGCTCCTTATTTATTGGTAAACAAGTACTTGATGGGCCATTAAAGCGGAACCTGCTCAGGGACACGTGTTGTTGAGCGTGCAGAACATATCAGCTACCACCATTCCTGTACTCGTAGATTATTTATAGAACGCTGGAAAAATATTGTGGCCGAATATACTGTAACTTTGTGGTACCGATAGATTAACAATAAATTGGGAAAAAGGCCTAGGTAGATTAATTGCTGATGTCAAAATTGATTCCAATATCACACACCACATACATCATGTTATTAGGGCTGGTCCCGCTGTTCTGAGCTCCAGCCGTGTGTGTATAATAACACACGATGATGACCTTGTCAAATGTAATCAACCTTTTGGGTATTTGTGACCCGTCAATATAGAAGAACGGAGGAGACGAAACTGACCGGGACCGGTATCTCGCCATGTCTGGTTTATTGCCAACGATGTTTGTGTGTAGGTTTTCACTAAGTCGAGTCAACAAGACATGAAACGTCACTTCTACCCGTGTCAGCCACACAAATCCTGTTGTTTGTCGCCGACCGATACCCAAGTTTACTGTATGTACCCTCTATTGTCACAATTCTGTAATTTGGAATAAACTTCGTGGTCTCCGTCACATTGTATTGACATCAGAGTGTCTATACGTGGTGGTTCCATCGCCAAGCTCACAGAGGTACAGTTACAACAAATTAGGGCTACATTGAATTATTGATATTTTAGCATTACCTTAAATTCAAATTCTAACATACATTTGTGTTGGAATTCCAAACTAGGTATGTATTCTGACTTCTGTCTGAGACGTGAGGTGTGGACACACAGATAGATAAAATACATGTGACAAATGACTGGCGTCACTATTTAATATAGGTCATCATTACTAGGTTATTATCAATGGATTATTAACACTAGCTTATTTTTATTTGGTTATTATCGTGGGGTTATTTATTATGGGGGTATTTCTAATAGGTTATTTTCACTGGGGTTATTATATTTTATTTATTACTCGGTTATCATTACTGGTTATCATTACTAGGTTGTTATTATTACTGGGTTTTTATCACTGGGTTAGTTTCATTGGGGTTACTATCACGGGGTTATTATTACTAGGGTATATAACTGGGTTATTATTACTAGGTTATCAGAACTGGGTTATTATTACTAGGTTATTTTCACTGGGGTTATTATTACTGGGTTGTTATCATTACTGAGTTGTTATTATTTCTGGGGTTTTATCACTTGACTGTTTTCACTGGGGTTCTTATCTCCGGCTTAGTTTCACAGGGTTATCATTACTGGGTTATTTTATTATATTATTTTCACGGGGGTTATTATAAGAGAATTATTGTTATTTGGTCATTATCACTGGGTCATTTTTACATGATTATTATTTCTGGGGTTATAATTACTATTTTTCTTAAGACTTTTGTTTGAATTTCATTTCACTTTTAGCATTTATGGCAGTTTGAAATATACCCATCTTTCAACAGGTAAGTATTACAGACAACGAGTATATACATGTGTTACTGCTGTCCATCTCCCTGTTGACGTGTTGTTTACCTCAATGAAGGGTATCGTCTGAAGGTGCTGTAGGGTACACAGTGATGCGTTTCCTTAACAAGTTTTACCTAAAATGAGTATTGGTAAAGGTGAAGGAAGTAAAAATAGAAGACAATTATTCATTTTATTTTTCTGTATATAATGATTCTTAAATATGCATACTGTGAGGCAGAAGTGTGACCCAATTCTAAACCAATTCTTAAAGGGTATATTTCCACACAAAGTGAAATATTTTTTCTGAATTGAGAGGCGAGCACATAACGTGTAATTAATTATCCTTCAATGTTATGACTTGTTTGTCTCTTACACTACTACACTAACAGTCGGCTGTAGGTAGACTGTAACCCTAACACAGTAATGGCACGTACTCTCAGCGTCGTTTATACTACTACACTAACAGTCGGCTGTAGGTAGACTGTAACCCTAACACAGTAATGGCACGTACTCTCAGCGTCGTTGTCAATGAAGTATTTGTGAAAAATATACCAATAATATTCATTTGTGATGTATTAAGTCGCGCGTTCTGTTCTGCTTATATATAAATTTAATGGGGCTAATATTCAAATTAAAAAAGTTTTTTTTAACGAATAATATGAATAACAGAAGCTACATTATCTTTGATTTATTCCGTCTGCGATCATTTAAAGTGCTCATAATTCAAATAAGTCACATCATGAATGAAGTGTACATCGCCTCAATTATAATTGATTATATTATTGTGGTATATTTGTTAGTGACAAAATCAATAACAGCTTAGCCAGACAGCTTCATTACTGTGATACATAATAATAAGAAATAAAACCCAACTTATTTATAGATATATGAAACATCAAGTATCACATATTATGAGTACATGCATTTCGTGTCCTGTTATATTCGTCCCGAATGCGGTTTTCCATTTCATTCGAAACGTAAAATATGTACAGTTCGGATTAAATATGTTCTCCTCTGAGTACACAGCCTGGACGTCTGAAACGAAGCTTAATATACACAGGATTAGTGAATTATACTCAAATAAGATAAATGAGGTTTCGCTTGACACAATCCGGATTTACGAGGTTCAACGAGGGTCGATTGAACTGATTTTGATTAACGAGGTTTTATTACAACAGGTCGGATAACGATGTTTCACTGTACACAGTCCGGTTTAACGAGGTTTTATTGCACATAGTTCGGATTAAAGAGGTTTTACTGTATACAGTCCGGATTGTAGAGGCTTTACTGTACATAATCCGGATTATAGAGATTTACTGTACACAGTCCGGATTATAGTGGTTTTATCCTACACGGTAGAGGCGTATATACTGTTACACGTCTCTGTACACTGTCCGGATTATAGTGGTTTTATCCTACACGGTAGAGGCGTATATACTGTTACACGTCTCTGTACACTGTCCGGATTATAGTGGTTTTATCCTACACGGTAGAGGCGTATATACTGTTACACGTCTCTGTACACTGTCCGGATTATAGTGGTTTTATCCTACACGGTAGAGGCGTATATACTGTTACACGTCTCTGTACACTGTCCGGATTATAGTGGTTTTATCCTACACGGTAGAGGCGTATATACTGTTACACGTCTCTGTACACTGTCCGGATTATAGTGGTTTTATCCTACACGGTAGAGGCGTATATACTGTTACACGTCTCTGTACACTGTCCGGATTATAGTGGTTTTATCCTACACGGTAGAGGCGTATATACTGTTACACGTCTCTGTACACTGTCCGGATTATAGTGGTTTTATCCTACACGGTAGAGGCGTATATACTGTTACACGTCTCTGTACACTGTCCGGATTATAGTGGTTTTATCCTACACGGTAGAGGCGTATATACTGTTACACGTCTCTGTACACTGTCCGGATTATAGTGGTTTTATCCTACACGGTAGAGGCGTATATACTGTTACACGTCTCTGTACACTGTCCGGATTATAGTGGTTTTATCCTACACGGTAGAGGCGTATATACTGTTACACGTCTCTGTACACAGTCCGGATTAGAGTGGTTTTATCCTACACGGTAGAGGCGTATATATACTGTTACACGTCTCTGTACACTGTCCGGATTATAGTGGTTTTATCCTACACGGTAGAGGCGTATATACTGTTACACGTCTCTGTACACTGTCCGGATTTACGAGATTCTATATGGTGATATATTTGCGTATATGATGCATTTTATGTTTTTATCATTTAAGGAAGCAGACAGTCTCGCCTAAGTTCACGAATCACAATTTCCGACAGCCAAACTGTTTAATCTCCATATTAAACTTTCAAGGGTCCGTAAAGTAGACTTCGAGGAAATATTAAAACTGAGCATTTCTTTTGGAGATCTCTGGGGTGGCGATAAGGGACGGCTGGTTTACTGCGAGGGTTTCCTGTCCGGGGTCGTAAAAATGTCCTTAAGAATGAAATCGGGTGATTAGGAGAAATCATGGTGACCCATTCGGTCATGTTGATCTCGGACAACAGACCCTGTGTCTGAAATTGACCATGATGGCTGCAGTTTTTGCTGTCTCGACAACATTCGTTTGATCAATTCATAAGATTTTGTTAATGAGGCCGTATCTGCTCTAGTTAGGGTATTACGATCAATCCTGTCCAATGGAATTAGCCTTTTATAGATTATCTAATTAGACGGAAATCAATATCTATCGACTAATTGGGAATGTCCGTGGCGCGGATGTTTTGATCATCGACTATACGGGATATACCCTTGTTAAGTCGAAATGTTAAATTACAAATTAAGATTTTCTTATCATCTGGATACACGCAGTTCTATGTTAAATCACAGGAAAGGTCGCCGATCTTCTGTACACGTTACACTTCTCATCGAATGCTACCCATTTTCAAGTTTACAAAGTATTTAGAAGGATGTTACATTTGAAAGAGAACGTTTCCGTTTTGCAAACACCTAGACACAAAGCACATTAAACACAAACGGTTTTGAACTTTTGTAGAGGCAGCTATAGGCCGCGGACAAAAGCTTGGGTAGGAAGAAGGGGGACCCCCGTCTGGGCTCTCTGACAAAGACACTGTAGCCCGAATTCCTCTCCCTTATGCATTAAAAAGTCATTAGACTTGGTTGTGTAATATTATGCGGTCAGCTGTTACCAGGCTCGCGTACATCAGTACCCCTCTTTAAAGTTCGGCAGATCCCTTTAGCCCACTACCCTAGATATTCGGATGAAGAGGTGGGAGCGGCTGGGCGGAGGGGACAGGTGAGTTAGTTCTACATGAACTCGTTGCCTTAGATATTAGGCATTCGAGAGAGACAGTGCGGTAGGAGGAGAAGAGGGCCATATCATTTATAAAACAAAATTAACCTGGGCGACAGAAATAAAAAAGCGTAGCTTGTAATTTTTTGCACGTTCTATAAATAACACTAGACGCCAAGGTGTGGGTGTATGGAAATAAATCTAATTTGCATTTATCGATCCATAGTGTTGGAGTGACACCAGGTATGTATACAGGTAGGTCGTGTGACAGGTGCAAATAATACGACACGTGCGCGTCAAACAAGAAACACATTTCACCTCATGTATGCTGTGCCTGAAATAGCATACGACCAAACAAAAAATGTACACGTGTGCACGTGTCACATGAGTTGTGACCAACCCTTTTTATAGGTTTTAACAATTTACTACATATTATACATAACTTCTTGATTGGGGTATTTTTCTTCTTTTAAAACAACTTTTGTTTCATACAAAATGTATGTTATTTGTCGCAAGATACTTTTTGGTATTGAGATGAAATATTTAAATTGATCTATTTACTTCCTTCTTTTTAGTAGGACAAAAGTCACATGGTGCGTACTATTTGCACATTTGCGTATGCAGAAATCGTGGAGACAAGAAAAAGCATGGTTTAACGCATACGCCATATAGATAGAAAGGAATTAAACTATATTAATTGGACAAAATGCCCCAGGCCATACGTGCATGTTGACGGCGGTGAATTGTAGGTGGTACAAAGGTAAGTAGCGATGTACGACCCCAGACACAAACATACCTACATAACGTTACATCACATTGTAAACTACATCTTATAGTATAATAAGAAAGTTAAGGTCAAAGTGTTCAATGGCAAAATCCCATCTATACTGTAATATAAATAGCGAGTCCCTTTGCGACAAAAACAAAACTATTAAATATCTAAATTGAGTAATAGTCGCACAATTGAGAAAAAAAAACTATCATAGTGTACTACACAGTTGCAGAATAGCTATAACAACACAACTGTTAAATATGGTAGGCCTAGTGTATTACACAATTGTTAAATAGCTATGGTTAGGCCTAGTGTATTGCACAATTGTTAAATAGCTATGGTTAGGCCTAGTGTATTACACAATTGTTAAATAACTATCATAGTATATTACACAATTGTTAAATAGCTATGATAGGCCTTGTGTATAACACAATTGTGAAATAGCTGTCATCGTGTTTAACACATTTGATAAATAGCTTTCATTACGTATTTCACAATTGTGATTACTGCATCATCGCGCATTTCACTTTCTTAAAATAGCTGTCACTGCATATTCCACAATAGCGAAATTGCTATCGCCGGTTTCGCAATTTTGAAATAGATATTGCTAAAAAGCTATCGATAAGTTGAACATAATCGGAATCGCATCTATTAGCAGATGTTACATGAGAAATCGCTATCGTTTCATAAGCATAAAACAGTTTACACAATCAAGCTTGTTACATAAATGGGAACTGTATAACGTCGCATCACAGTACATGTAGTTACGCGGCTATTCTGACAAGTAATTAGCATTAGACTAGTGATATAAATCCATTAAAGCACGCTATTTATACGGCTAACAGAATCCGGGGGTGACACAAATGAGAAACATATGAAGGAGGGATTTCTGGCAACTGCTAAGAGGACGATGCAAAATATTGAATATATTGAATTGGCAATACTTCCGTCGGCACATAATATTACTGCATCAAATGATAAAAATCAGTTTCATTAGAATTACAATATATCAATGTGACAATATATTACTAGAACAATTAGGCTAACCATCTCCTCGGATGTCAGTGCAAAACATTGACGTTATGTGACTTAATAATGATCGCGTTTGACAAATTCCTTATTTGATTGCTTTGTTGAAATCAACATCATTAGCATAAACTAATATTTCCACGATGTCGCCCCTTGACCGCAGGTTACCACCCACCAATTTCTGTACCATATTCGCTGAACTTTGTCAATTATCTACCAATCTGTGTTTGTTGTGGATTTTGCATATCATAATATTACCTGCAATGACGCGAGAGTTAGAGTCTCACCTGTCAAACCACTTCATATCTCAACACTAACACCGACCTATTTACCAGAAAATTATGCAGTTCTCAAGGACGAACGTCGTACGTCCATTACCATAAGGCATCCACTATGTGTTTTACAATGTTTACTTTCAAGAATACTAGGATTACGCAATCCGTCAAATTTAGGCTCTCGAGTCGTTGGACAGCAATGTAAATACTGACCTTTACACTGCAATCTGACAACGTGCAGAAGAGCACTTCCGGTACAGATACCACCCACTCAACAGCAGGCACTTGACGCAATAGTACATCACTTTTGAAGGATTTTTTAGGCGACTGCATTGACAACATGAGGCATCAACCATTCATAAATGTATATATAAAAACGGACGTTCTGACACGTGTACTACGCCACTGACCGAAATTGGATAAGATATTTTTAAGAACATTATATCGGTGAGTGGAGGGGGAATATGGGGTTACTTGTCTAGTCTACTCTATTGTAATATTACAGCACGTACATTGATTCTAGTGCGAAACAAAGTATTGCTCCAAAACTTAATTTTAATGAAATATATTCCAGCATACCAGAAACTAACCGATAGGAGTAACAGAATGCAATTACCAACTGTCGGACACCGGATGTAGAAAGAAATTATCAAGTTTTGAGACCAATACATTCTGAATCCGAAACGAACATGGGTTTCTGTACTTAAGCAATCATGTTTTGCTGTTGTTTTAAAAAAGTCTTTTATCTTAAGATTGTCTTTAAAATACCTAACAAACAATTAGAACTAAATAGATAGCGCGCGCTCGTTGATTGTCACCTCGCGTCCCGTTACTTTGGAGATAACGACCTTGCTGACACGGGCATTTTTCTTGGTGAATTTCATTAGCTATTATTTACTTGATCTATGAGCGCTTTGAGCAATCGTTTAAAACGTATACAAAACAGCGGGGTCTCTGGAGGGACAATAGGCAAACAAAATCTTAAAACAGTACACAGGTAACCGTTCTGCCTTGAAAAATTGAAACTAATATCCATGGAAACAATTCGAAATTTAAATGTAATGAGTCACACAAAAAAAGAGGTTGATAAGGTATTTGTGATTAAACACACAGTGTCCAACACAGCACTTTGAAGTCGTGTATAATACTGGACCCACAAGACGTGTATAATACTGGACCCACAAGTCGGCTTGCCACACAGCAATCGAATAATGAAGCGTAACAATCTTCTAGTTTGACGTCATCGAATCTGAAATACGTATAACGTAGCAAGCTGACGAAAGACAAAGGTAGAAAATTTAAAGAATGTGAAGAAAACGAACGAGTTGTTAGGTTTACTTTTGCAGTTTCCGTAGACTCGTGATCAAGGGTTGTCTAAATCGTTGATAAGATAATGCATGATGAAGGCGATTATACTACATGAAGTGACGTCACGGAAAGTGAAGTCATGGTGACGTAACGTTTGAAATGTGCTTACGCCCGATCCCGCAAAAGACGTGAAGACAAAACGCATGTTTATTTTCTCTCCTTTGTGCGTGTATGCGGAGGAAAAAAGGTCTCCTCGTCCAAACTGTATAGAATAACGTAAATAACAAGTGTATATTAAGTAAGTTAGCCCCGACCTCGACAGTATACCATAAACAGTATAAATCACGCGTGTCTCTGTATGTCCTTTAATAGACACACGACCGACAGACCAATGATATCATACCTATACATTATATCATTAAAGTTTAACTTCTTCACGGTCGACAGATCAAAGGACCCTCAGCTGCCGCTGTGCTCCGTGAAGTTCCCGTCACATTGCTAAATGTTCCGTAAGTGTCAACGTTAACGGTATACATATATACACAATGACTGCCGATCGCCCGTCTTTGGTGTGGATCTCAAACATTTGAAATTCAAATAAGAATCCTCCATCATGTAACTGAAAGTATGATAAGCTTAATTCTACACACATATTTTTCATATACAAATGGAACGTGCTTTTTCTTAAATTTTGTTAATATATCGTTGATCCGGTTATTTGATCATTTTCAGCTGTTTTTGTTTCAAGTATACATTTTTTTGGTGTTTTTTTTATTGATTATTCATTCCTTGCATCAGTTCCAGATGTTGTTCCATTTAAGACTTGGTAAAGTTATGTATAAGTTAGCATACCTATTGGTATTCCGCCTACCTGTCAGGTAGTAACCCCCGACGTCGGACCGGTGGGGCGACATCACGGCTCCTAGACGTATCCAGTCAGAACTCTCATAAATGTACCGTAGGTATATATAATGTATAAATATTTTATCGTAATATAAACGTAATTAAATCACTCGAATCTCCGTTTTCAGGGATAAAGTTTATACGGACCAGTAGGGATGAATCATGCCCCCGGATTTCTAGCTGACAAGAAGCCCGTGGACCGTTACGGTACTGGTGTATAGTACACACTGGCCGAAACGAACACTTATCAAATATGTATTCGATTGATAAATCTCTTTATGCTAAAGTTTACCACTGTAATAAATGTCTGGTTCATTCATGTTTTTATATACTAAACAAATTCGCCAACAGTGCAGTAACCAAGCCCTCGCCTAGAAGGCTTATAAAAAACATGCAAAAAGCACAGTTTATGGTCATTTTCCTATATAAGCAAGTCCTAGTCACTAAGTATGCTAATCCTTCTCTGATGTTTTATGGTTAATCTTATTTTAGGTCTTTGTCCTTCCTATTGATCTTTGAACATATTAGAAACGTTTGGAAATAATAATTAATCATTCTACCGGTACTGAGAAAAGAAAATTAATTGTGGAACATAGGACAACGTAACGGTTACAGGAGCCGAGGAAGCAGCAAAGCAGCGATGTAATTACGAGGCAAAACTATTCCTCATGGAACACCATGACAACTATTCTTCTAGGAAGACACAAACAAATTGGTGATATTTCTTTCTTAAATCTCTGTTATGGCATGGCCTTATTGACGGTCCTTCCTATGTGAATACAAATGTCCTAAACATTCTGCCCACATTAAATTTATGTTTGCTAAGCACGCTATTCAATTTACATGTATCAGATACACCATATGCCAGAACAAGCATCTCGTGTGCATGGCCTTGACCTTGCAGCCGACGATCAAGTAGGGGATTCCCCTAGTAAGCGGGAACGATGTACGTGGGTTTGTGTTTTAGTTTTCCTGGAGGAGTAACCCAACACCCCATCAATGCATGTGTTTAACGAGTCCCTGGCTATTAACAGATACAAACGAGTTATGTTATTATGGTTATATCTTACACTAAGTAATGACAGGACATTCTTTCTAAAGTGAACAATGCGGGAAGACGTTTTACAGACGGTGACAGTGAGGACGACAATGCAATGGGACTCACTCCGTACATCCTTCCCGAGGTGTACACACCTTACAACAAAGGGCGCTATTCTAAGTTCTATCCCTTAGTCTTTTGTGGGGTGTGTTGAATGGAGGTTGCATCATACAGGGTTCCTAGTTAAGTGTTTCTCAAAGTCCTTCGATCTTTTTGTGACATTTGTAGTGAGTGGGGTGGAGCAGACAAGGTTCTGTGCTAACTTTCCCTGCTCATGTATTGGTTTTGTAGTGAGTGGGGTGAAGGAGTCAAGGTCTGTGCTAATTCCCTCTCTGGCTCTTGTATGGGTTTTGTAGTGAATGGGGTGGAGCAGACAAGGTTCCGTGCTAAGTTTCCCTGTTCTTGTATGGGTTTTGTAGTGAATGGGGTGGAGCAGACAAGGTTCTGTGCTAACTGTCCCTGCTCATGTATGGGTTTTGTAGCGAGTGGGGTGGAGCAGACAAGGTTTCGTGCTAACTTTACCTCCCTTGCTCTTGTATGGGTTTTGTAGTGAGGGGAGTGGAGCAGACAAGGTTTCGTGCTAACTTTACCTCCCTTGCTCTTGTATGGGTTTTGAAGTGAGTGGGGTAGAGCAGACAAGGTTCTGTGCTAACTTTCCCTGCTCTTGTATGGGTTTTGTAGGGAGTGGGGTGAAGTAGTCAAGGACTGTGCTAATTCCCTCTCTTGCTCTTGAATGGGTTTTGTAGTGAGTGGGGGGAAGTAGTCAAGGTCTGTGCTTATTCCCTCTCTTGCTCTCGTATGGGTTTTATGGTGAGTGGGTGGAGCAGAACAGGTTCCGTGCTAACTTTCCCTGCTCTTGTATGGGTTTTGTAGTGAGTGGGGTTAAGTAATCAAGGTCTGTGCTAATTGCCTCTCTTGCTCTTGTTTGGGTTTTATGGTGAGTGGGTGGAGCAGAACAGGTTCCGTGCTAACTTTCCCTCTCTTGCTCTTGTATGGGTATTGTAGTGAGTGGGGTGAAGTAATCAAGGGCTGTGCTAATTCCCTCTCTTGCTCTTGAATGGGTTTTGTAGTGAGTGGGGGGAAGTAGTCAAGGTCTGTGCTAATTCCCTCTCTGGCTCTTGTATGGGTTTTGTAGTGAATGGGGTGGAGCAGACAAGGTTCCGTGCTAACTTTCCCTGCTCTTGTATGGGTTTTGTAGCGAGTGGGGTGGAGCAGACAAGGTTCCGTGCTAAGTTTCCCTGTTCTTGTATGGGTTTTGTAGTGAGGGGGGTGAAGTAGTCAAGGTCTGTGCTAATTCCCTCTCTTGCTCTTGTTTGGGTTTTGTTGTGAGTGGGGTGAAGTAGTCAAGGTCTGTGCTAATTCTCTCCTCTCAGTTTTTTTGGACTTGCGTGTGAAATGGATTAAACAGGGTTCCGCAATTATTTTTATCCCCAATGAGTCCAGGTAGGACCTGGTGTGAAGCGTCCCGTTCTTGGTCCTTTGTAAAGGTTAACGGCATTAATCCGGGGACGTTTCATATATCTTATCGAGGCCATCAGTCTCAGAAGCATAAATACTTACCAACAGATTACGTATTTTATCAAATTTAATGTCGTGAATATATTTTATTTCGAGTAACAAGATATATACGAGATTTGCATATATGAATAAGCGTATATTTGTAATAAAATATTTTTCAGGCATTTTAATTTGAAAATTGATGTAGCCTTTATAATTATACACGCAGAATGTACAGGTAGCCGGCGGTCTCTGTGATGTCTACCATTGTGATGTTTTATATAGGTACACCTGCCATTCACATTCCTCTGTGATTGCCTACACTGTGCCATCTGCTCCGGCCCCGGAGCAGAATTTCATACTCTATTTCCTGCAAGTCAAAGGGTTCATCTTAACTGTTTACTTATCCCGACAGGTGTTTTTATACTTACCTGTTACTTATACTTCTACGTCACAAACCAGCTGCCGTCTCGACGGCAAGCGTGACTTTGGGGTCACATGCCTACGCGAGTACCTTGTGGGGCCACGCGAACAGCTTAAATTAGGGATGTGTATTGCATGTGGGCATGCGCCAAGGGACAGGTGCGATGACGGCTGTGTATTCGGCACGAGCTAGTGACAGGTGTGCACTAAGACTTACCGGTAATTAATGGTTTATCACCCATCAACTACTGCAATAAAGAAAAGGTGTCGAGAGCTGTACAGGTAACCGGTGATTGAGCTAAACTTACACCCCTCCCTCCGACCAGCCAGATAATTCCAGGTAAAAAGCATCACTGCTACCGAGCAGCTGATTGAAATTGGCCAATTGATCCGGAAATATTTGACGGGTAATAGAGTATCTCTCGTTACCGACATCCTTGAAGGAGGATACCAAATACCTTAAACATGTGGGGTAAATATAGGGGGATTGACAACTAGAGACAAAGGTGATAGTCCGGACACAGGTCTATAGTAAACACCTGTCACCCAGATTCCTCGGCACACATTAATATGACGAGATGGAATTTAACTTTATATTGATGCATACATACCGTATGTTTGGGGTATTTTAAGTCAGTTATGAACTAATGTCACCTACAGTTTAACGAGTGGCCGTTGACGATTGTATTTAAATATGTTTGGTTGTAATAGGGCACTTTAGTGATCGTGAAGTACTTGTGAGATTAAGTAAACACTTATATTTGCTAAAATCTTTTTACTCAGAAATATGATGTGTTCAAATTGTCTGTGTATTTTATATCTCATGATATGTTAACCCTATCTTATACATTTATAAATAGATATTTGACCTAGAAATAGGGCGTATCTGCATAGTTACTTCCGGTTGTGGCTACTGTGCCGGAATGATGACGTGTTGCCTATAATGGCGGCTAGACGGAAGTCGGTGCTGACAATCAGTCAGTCTGTAGCCGGTAGGACTTGTTCTCAAGGAGACATGCACGTCATACGAGCAACAAACCGGAAGTACCATCAGTCTGCTGAGCGGTAAGAGAGAAGTTCGGGCATTGTTCCAAAAGTGCAAACCATATATATCATATACACGAATCAACGGGCAAGGAGATAGTCACTATATACACACATGATAATGTCTAATAATTGTATTTCTCACGCTCGGGTTTGTAAATATTGAAGGGCATATAAATAATTATTAAGCAGACTCCACTTTAGATTCAATGATCTCTCGTCAGCATATCTAGGGGATTAACACTAGGATCCGGTCATTACAGCACCCTCCGTTCTCTGGGTAAGCACCGGTCTCCGGGACACCCCAAGTTCACACACTGTTCAGGCTGACCGTATGATGTAAATGTGCAAATGAGCGAGATGTAGTACCATTACCGCATTTACGGTTCAATACAGACATAGGTTTCATTGATAAACCCGTCCAGGCAAAACTCGCACCGTTTACGACGACGAACGTGTCAAACCCTGGAGTGATTTCAATGCGTTACTTTTGTTCAGTTCCGTGATAGACACGAAAAAACCACTAACCCATTCCGGATGGAATCGTTTATTAGTCGAGGGGTTTTACATCCTTGAAACAGCAAAGGTCACATGACGAGTGCGTCTCTAGGTCCACGTCAATGTTTTATCTCGCTGCAATGCCATAGTCAGTAACCATTTCATCTGGTCCCATCGTTCTGATAACTTGCTGCCTAGGGAGACACCAAAATTAGATTTGGTGACAAAGAAAACAAAGCAAAGAGATACCAAATATTGTAACGGGGGCAGTAGGACGATTTGGGTCTTTTCGTGTGACCAACAAGTGTGTACAGAATACAACGCCCATTCTGCTTTCATATCAGTAATACGGACAGACATTATTGGATTCAGCGGATCAAACTGTTAACAACGATTTGTTTACAGTTTATACCAAATTTGGAGTTAAAAAGTCATCACATTGACAAGGAAGTAATCCATACAATAGTATATAGTATAGTTACACTATAGCGGATGGACGGGAACAATGTCTGATACGGAAAACGGATATATGCTTCTCATTAGAGCATGGTCTTAGTGCGGCGACCTTGACCTAAAAGCTCGAAACTGCTAGGTAGTTAAATTCTGCTTTCATTTGGTGGAAAATGACCAATCGAACGATAGTAACAAAACACTGTCTCTGCTCCGAATCCTCCGAATCCGTGTCGTCTAAATAAAGACCCAAACGCGTCCAGAAGATCAGGAGCAGTGTTACCGAGGCCAAACTCCATGCAAATCATGAACACGTAATAAATGAGACATTCATTTGAAAACATTTTAATCATCAAACATATTCGTTTTTGTTGTCATTGGATTAGTTTATTTATATGTCGAGGAAAAATCATTAAGTAAGGGTGTAATATCGCCTATTTCAGTAAACGAGCGTCATTAATGTCGAATCGTCTCGAATATTAATACATCTGTACATTACTGTTGGTGGTTGGCTACAATCAGTCAAGTGGTATGACAACAACGTCTGATCTCCAACCCTTTCATTTTGGTCAATTCAATAGATGATATCGCGACTAGTGGAACTCTTCAAATAGGAGGGGATTAAACTGTACTCGCTGGAGCAACGGACAACGTGGCAGCGCCAACACATTCAGATACGAATTTCAATGTTTATTGGCACGTTTGTAATCACAATATAATGTGATGGTAACAATTAACACAACAATACAAACAGAAGCATATAATGTATACAATCTTACTCGTGGATGAAGTCATTTTCCTCAAATGTAGGTGCATTTGAATGAATCTGGAGACAGCATCTTGAACAAAGATTTGACGCCTAGAATAGTTGTAGTGTTGTTGACTGGATGCTGAAATAAATAATCTTTTCAAAGCATGTCGTCAAAATGTGTTTACTTTCTATCACAAGACACTTATGACAAACCTTTTGGCCTCAGTGAATTTTCATCAGGCCCGCTAGTGTTTCCTAGTTATCCCATTTGAACACTACATTTTGGTAAAAGGTTATCACTACATTAGGAGTATGGTGTTGTAAATAGTAAACACCATGTTTTGGAAACAATTTAACACTTTATTTTGGTATAAAATTTCCACTTTATTTTGGATAAAAACAATATACACTTTATAAACAGCACAAACTCATTTTGATTTAAGGCAGGAATAGCTGATAGTCCTTATTGTAACTCGTGTAAAACTGATATTGAAACAATAGAACATACCCTATGGGAATGTGATAAGGTGCAGGTTATGTTACAAAATTTTGAGTTTTTATTAGATGCTTTAATGATCCCTTTTGCTTACAATAAGGAGACTTTTATCTTTGGACTATATAATCAAAATGGAATAAGAACACCAATAGACATTTCAATTATTCAGCAAGATGCCTACAAACACATTTATCTATAAATGGTCTTAAAAAGCAATCAATGACAACTATACTACACAAAAGTATATTGCAACAGGTAAAGATGACAAATATAATACTGACAATATTTATTAGAGTTATTCTCGTTTGTTTCATTATACAACACTACAAGCATTCCAAGATGTTTTATTGCACTCATTGATCTATCATATATTCAACGATACAAACAACGACTCATCAAACGTATGTTTTGTATACAGTCAGTATTATGCTTTCTTTATCGATTTCACACCCTATTTTCTTTTATCAGTTTAACGCTAAAACTCAGGATATTTTTTGTTTACATTTTACTCTATTTTTAGAATATATACCAACAAGACATTTTGGGAAAAAAACAGTTTAACCCTATGCACTTAAGTATAAATTTTACACCATGATTTTGGTAGAGGGATTTCACACTTAACTTTGTATAAAGTAGACTTTTTGTGTATCAATATACAAATACATTTGTACACATTTTACTAGTTTTTTAGACACGGTATTCAATCAACAAATTGTATACTACACTTTTGTAACTTTGCAATATTTCGGTATTCATTTTAACACGACATTTTTGTAAAAATCTAACACGATAATTTTATGATAATTGTAACACGATACACTGTATTTTCTGGTACAAAAATCTAACACGATAGTTTTGTATATATATATACATATGATTATTTTTAAGTATCAATTTAGCAGTATATTTGTATCATTGTAACACTACATTTTAAAATACTTTTACGAAACTTTTCATAACATTTTGAGAATGCAAACCTTCACTCTTACACAAATTCGCCTATACATGCTTACGGTGTCGTCCAATCAAGAACATCTACACAAGCGGAACAATAGGTAGAACTTGTAGACCTTATTAAAGCAAAAACACCTGTACCGTTGATAGATTTATTGATTGAAACATAACAAAACAATGATGTAGTAAATATCAAAATCTAAAAAGCAAAAAAAATGTGAAACAAAAAAGTAACGTGACCGAACAAGTGACCTTGTACACGGCCTTCCACGACAGGACAAGTCCGTCTCGCTCGATCAAATGATAGTTTATAATGAAATGCATTCCGTGAAATCATTGTTGATAATACAATTACATCATTGTTAATCGGGAAACTATTTTTCTCCTTAATTGTTTTAAATTTAAATTTCTAGCGTTTTTTCAATTAAAATTTCTTGGGTTTCTTCTTGAAACTTTATAGACCCAAAGATTCTCTAATTAAACGTTTGGAAAGTCGTGACATTAATGTGCGTGCCATAGATTAAATACATATAAGTTGAAATACTAGTTTTGTGTGTTTCGAACAAGACTTGCGTATGTTATGGACATGCGCATCCGACAACTACATACGTAGCATTAATTCGAGTCGGCACCTTTAAGTTTTTTTCAGATAGAACAAAGCTGATTTTTCATTTTTTAAAAGATTATATCTGTGGAACGCAAGAATTTTCTGGCGTTTAATCATAGAAAAGTTAATAATGTTTAATTTGAAATAGAATATTTCGTTTCTGGGATCCAAGGATAAAACTTTATCCACAAAGGTTCGTAAAGCGCCTTTAACACTGATGGAAGCAGTAAATGTGTTTAAGATTGAAATATTAAAGACATGCGGAGACGCCCGTTACTAGACAGATCCCCAACTTTTACGAGATTGGGTGACGTCGTGTATACATGTGTACCTGCATTCCTGCCATTGCTTACATGTTAATTAGTCGTCTCGCCTGCAGGTCCCAGTCGTAAGTAGGACAGACAACCAGCGATCATCACAGCCCAACACAAAAACAGTTTTCGTGTTAACACTGCAGATAAAAGGTGGAATTTCATTAAAAAAAAACACACTCCGACTCTATATTTTAGTCAAGCCTTTCTTTTTATCGCACAGGGCTGTAATGAGTATTAACGGATACACCGATCAAAGTTACTTGTCATATAACGATATATATTCCTTTATAATGAAAATATTGTGTCATTTATATACAATGTATACAGTGATGGAAATAGACACTAGATGTTTTACAAACAAAACGAACATCGGACGTTTTCATAATGTATTCCTTTCTCTGTTGTAGCGGTACCATAGTTACACTTTCACTCCTGTCCCTAAGTCCAGTGCCTTATGTCCCCAGTGACAGTCCTGTGTCTTATGTCCACAATTACAGTCCTGTGTCGTATGTCCATAATTACAGCCATGTGTCTTATGTCCACAGTTACAGCCCTGTGTCTTAAGTCCACAGTTACAGTCCTGTGTCGTATGTCCACATTTACATTCATGTGTCATATGTGCACAGTTACAGTCCTGTGTCGTATGTTCACAGTTACAGTCCTGTGTCTTATTCCCACCGTTACAGTCCAGTGCCTTATGTCCACAGTTACAGTCCTGGGTCGTATGTCCACAGTTACAGTCCAGTGCCTTATGTCCACAGTTACAGTCCTTTGTCTTATGTCCACAGTTACATTCCTGTGTCCTATGTCCACAATTACAGTCCTGTGTCTTATTCCCACCGTTACAGTCCAGTGCCTTATGTCCACAGTTACAGTCCTTTGTCTTATGTCCACAGTTACATTCCTGTGTCCTATGTCCACAATTACAGTCCTGTGTATTATGTCCACAATTACAGTCCTGTGTCGTATGTCAACAGTTACAGTCCTGTGTTTTATTCCCACAGTTACAGTCCCTTGCCATCTGTCCACAGTCACAGTCATGTGTGATATGTCCATAGTTACAGTCCTGTGTCGTATGTCCCCAGTTACAGTCCTGTGTCTTATGTCGACAGTTACAGTCCTGTGTCTTATTCCCACAATTACAGTCCTGTGTCGTGTGTCCACAGTTACAGTCCTGTGTTTTATTCCCACAGTTACAGTCCCTTGCCATCTGTCCACAGTCATAGTCCTGTGTCGTATGTCCACAGTTCCAGTCCTGTGTCGTATGTCCACAGTTCCAGTCCTGTGTCTTATGTCCACAGTCACAGCCCTGTGTCTTACGCCCACAGTTACAGTCCTGTGTCATACGTCCACAGTTACAGTCCTGTGTCCTATGTCCACAATTACAGTCCTGTGTCGTATGTCCCTCTGTTGTAGCGGTACCATAGTTACACTTTCACTCCTGTCCCTAAGTCCAGTGCCTTATGTCCCCAGTGACAGTCTTGTGCCTTATGTCCCCAGTGACAGTCCTGTGTCTTATGTCCACAATTACAGTCCTGTGTCGTATGTCCACAGTTACAGTCCTGTGTTTTATGCCCACAGTTACAGTCCCTTGCCATCTGTCCACAGTCACAGTCATGTGTGATATGTCCACAGTTACAGTCCTGTGTCGTATGTCCACAGTTACAGTCCTGTGTCTTATGTCGACGGTTACAGTCCTGTGTCGTATGTCCACAGTTACAGTCATGTGTCGTATGTCCACAGTTACAGTCCTGTGTCGTCCTGTGTTTTATGCCCACAGTTACAGTCCCTTGCCATCTGTCCACAGTTACAGTCATGTGTCATATGTCCACAGTTACAGTCCTGTGTCGTAAGCCCACAGTTACAGTCCTGTGTCGTATGTCCACAGTCACAGTCATGTGTCATATGTCCACAGGTACAGTCCTGTGTCGTATGTCCATAGTTACAGTCCTGTGTCTTATGTCCACAGTCACAGTCATGTGTCATATGTCCACAGTTACAGTCCTGTGTCGTTTGTCCACAGTTACAGTCCTGTGTCTTATGTCCACAGTGACAGTCCTGTGTCGTATGTCCACAGTTACAGTCCTATGTCGTATGTCCACAGCTACAGTCCTGTGTCGTATGTCCACAGTTACAGTGCTGTGTCGTATGTCCACAGTTACAGTCCTGTGTCATAAGTCCACAGTTACAGTCCTGTGTCATAAGTCCACAGTTACAGTCCTGTGTCTTATGTCCACAGTCACAGTCATGTGTCATATGTCCACAGTTACAGTCCTGTGTCGAATGTCCATAGTTACAGTCCTGTGTCGTATGTCCATAATTACAGCCATGTGTCGTATGTCCACAGTTACAGTCCTGTGTCATATGTCTACAGTTACAGTCCTATGTCTTATGTCCACAGTTACAGTCCTGTGTCATATGTCCACAGTTACGGTCCTGTGTCGTATGTCCACAGTTACAGTCCTGTGTCGTAAGCCCACAGTTACAGTCCTGTGTCGTATGTCCACAGTCACAGTCATGTGTCATATGTCCACAGTTACAGTCCTGTGTCATAAGTCCACAGTTACAGTCCTGTGTCATAAGTCCACAGTTACAGTCCTGTGTCTTATGTCCACAGTCACAGTCATGTGTCATATGTCCACAGTTACAGTCCTGTGTCGTATGTCCATAGTTACAGTCCTGTGTCGTATGTCCATAATTACAGCCATGTGTCATATGTCCACAGTCCTATGTCATATGTCTACCGTTACAGTCCTCTGTGATATGTCCCTAATTACAGCCATGTGTCATATGTCCACAGTTACAGTCCTGTGTCTTATGTCCCTACTTAAAGTGCCGTGTCCTAGATATGTAGTTACAGTTTCGTGTCCTTAGGAGATACAGTCTTATGGAAGAAGACTTGCTTTGCCCTCTTATTTTGTCCGTTAGACAGTGTATGTTATAGTATTACATGGATTTTTCGGAGACAAAATCATCATTATGGTATTGTGTACGGCAGACTAGAATTAAACGATTATCATGCAATTTTATATGTTCATGACACATTTATAATGAATGATAATTTGATTGAAATATGAACATAAACAACAACAGACAGACTGTACTTGTGCGGGACTTCAATCACGGGGCAATAGACAGCAGCACAGGTAACAGAAAGCAAACCAGGGCAATCGTTTAGTCGAGAATTTAATACAAATATATAAGGTAGGAAAGGAAATGATAGATATTTTCAATCCGTATATAACTTTCGATACCTGATTCTGTTATTACTATAAGAACAACGCTATGGGTTTCCGTAGATGATAAGAGACAATTAATTTTACTGGGTAGCCATGGATGACAGGGATAAGCCGGACCCCGTCTCACACATTCCTGTCTATTTCTGTGGCCTATTTGGTCCCCGACTTCCTGTGTTTTGTGGTTCAGTAATACCCGCTCTAAGTCAATCTCGAGATTACGGGTCACATATTAGCTTAGCACTCGTTTTAGAAAAAGAAAATCAAATTACATTTCTATCGCTTGACAAATGTTAAATACCTGTTCGGTTGTCAATCATTGAACACACTGATATTGGTTCGATTGGTTATATATTTTATGAAGATTTTTGGTGTTAATCGTTAGATTTTTAAACATATAAAGCTAATGATACCGAACTCCTAGCACACTCTTTCACAAGAAACACATTCTTACATAGCGGGATGTCGGTAGAAATGGGTGACGTCACGAGTTCCTTACACTACTAAAGGTCGGGGAGAAAGTGCCATATGTGTTTGAACACGGGATTACAAGAGATTTATCAATTCATCTCAAATGCCGATTCATGAATATCAATTTAAACGTAAAGTGCTGACGAGTTCAAATTTTCTGCGGCTGCTAATCCGTCAAGGACAACCCCTCGAAAGGGGACTAGAGAGTACACATAACGCTATTGAAAGGGCCATAAATTGTCCCACACCATATGCTGGTGGGCCCAACCAGGTCCCCTACCAGCTGTTACAGGCGGGGCTGTATCCTGTCCACGACTGCGACAGGTGGAAATATATATATATACAAATCAATCGGTGATCTGCTACCAATGGTTTGCCAAACATTTATTTCAATATTTCGCTATGTCATTACGTTTCCTAAAATAGCCTCACCGTGACACGTTAGGCGAAGGCGTACTTTTGAGAATTCTAATTATATAACGGAATTTGGGGAGGGTGGTGTATCGTTTGATATTTCACTGTCTGAACCGGAAACCTAACACTAAAATGATGATTCTGACTTTTACTGTAGGACTTACAGGCGACATGTTATGCAATACTAAATGTTCTTTGTTAAATATCGAGTCCCCGAGCTACCGCCCGTCTGTGTGATGACAGAAAGTGTTATTTGTTTATGTAACCTTTGTAAAGAAATTCGAGAGACCAATTACAGAACTAAAAAGATAAAACATTTCGGCTTTCTTTATACCGATAAACGTTATCGTTCTACCAAATTAGTTTACACCCCAATGCACAAAGTTTTGAAATATGCATTTTTCAATAGATAAGCTTTAAAATAAGCATTTTTCAATGGATAGGTTCTAAAATGCATTTAAAGTACTTCATAACAAAACGCATGCTCTTTTGTTAAGTTCGTGCTACATGCGCAGTTATTAAGAATTATTGTGTTATAATATTGCTGTCAGTATTAATTTATATCCGAATTCCAAAGCCTGCTTATCAAATTAAAATCGTTTTAAACACGTCACAAAACGTCCTCAAGCAAAGAGGTTCAATAGAACTTATGTATCCTTATTTGAATCATGCTGTTTTTATCCGGAGTATCGTATTAGGAAAAGAAGAAGGCAGACCATGTCCCGTTTATCCGAAAACTTGTTTTGGGAAAGGGAGAAGGCAAACTATGTCCCGTTTATCCGAAAACTTGTGCTGGGAAAGAGAGAAGACAAACACGACCCGTTTATCCGAAACCCTGTGCTAGGAAAGGGAGAATGCAAACCATGCCCGTTTATCCGAAAGCTTATGTTTGGAAAGGGAGAAGACAAACCATGCCCGTTTATCCGAAAGCTTGTGTTTGGCAAGGGAGAAGACAAACCATGCCCGTTTATCCGAAAGCTTGTGTTTGGAAAGGGAGAGGACAAACCATGCCTGTTTATCCGAAAGCTTGTGTTGGGAAAGGAGGGGTCCACACAATGTCACCTAGTTAATAACTCTACGTATTAACACGGAGCAAGGACGACTACTAAAACATCTAACCTGATTCAAAGCTAGAACCACCACATGTGTATCTGACTTAACAGCGCCAGGAACTACAACGTCGAAGCACGACGTAAAAGCGCACAGACCTACAACGTCGCGGTGTGACGTAACAGCGCACAGACCTACAGCGTCGCGGCGAGACGTAACAGCGCACAGACCTACAACGTCGCGGCATGACATAACAGCGCACATACTTACAACGTCGCGGCGTGACGTAACAGCGCACATACCTACAACGTCGCGGCGTGACGTAACAGCGCACAGACCTACAACGTCGCGGCGTGACGTAACAGCGCACATACCTACAACGTCGCGGCGGCCAGTCGCTAGTTTGTAGTAATGACTTCCCTAATATGGAGACAGCGGTCTACATACTTGGTGTTCCTGATCACACCAGAAATTATTAGACGGGCAGATAACTGGCTAGTAAGGTGTATTCCCCACACTATATCTAAAGAATTTCTCAGATCTTTATTTGTTACAAAAATATTTGTCCTGTCTTATCTGCGCTTTATTTACCGAACAAAGAAAGTGGACGTGATGGTCAGTGTTATTGTGGCTCCGGCCACTGGTCAGTTGACTCACGGACTGTCCGTTAAATCACTGTAGGACTAGGTCAGGTCTGACTACCCGAGACAATACGGCCGTGATTAGGTTATCAAACGTGTATATCCGGTATTTGGGTTTCACAGGAGGTCAAGTTGGTCGGAGGTCAGCTTAACACGAAGGTAGACCTCGGTTTCTGATTCAGATTTTTATAATACAAAATGTGATGACTTCTTAAAGCATCGTGCTGTATTTTCCGGAGACATTCTTAGTCAACCTGCAACAGAAAACAACAAAACAATTTGTCGGTCGGTCACTTTGTCGGATGGTGCCGTTATACTGTTGGCGGTCCTGTGTTCAATAGTAGAAAATATCAACGGTGGCCGTACCCCAGACTTCTGGTACACCTCCATACGAAGTATAAGTACAATGTTCAATGTTAACAGAACTACTCTTATATGTGGTGTTCCGACGGATGTCTTACACGTTTTACGCAAACGATTACATCTGTCATTATTATGGGTACACAACACTATACTTACCACCCACATTATAATATATACCGCTATTTGACTAATATAGGTTTACATTTGTAGACAATATGAATGCAAACAGGACAAAGCCAAATTCAACATTTAGCGTGTAAACTTATCTTTATCCCGTTGGCATTCATATTAACAATGAATTCCGACTGAAAGCAGTTTAATGCTTGAATATGTTCTGTTGAGATTCAACGTTACCGTAAGGTAATTTTACAGATGCTGACATATATCATTCGTCGATCGTAAAGATCGTACACGAGTTACCAATACTTGTATACGACAAACCAATGCGTTTATGAGAGACATCAATGCTTTTACATCACTATCGTAGCCTCGGTATCGGACTATACGTTAAAGCTTATTCATGAATGATACACAATTTGAAAAATGTACAACATGTAGGATTAACTGAAGTGCAGGCGGGGGACACGAGACTTGCGTTCTGTAATTAGGACACGTTCTGTTCCCAGGGTGGTTAGGTAATTAGTCTGCTGATGTTTATGTGTCAACTTTGACCCAAGGGGTATGATAGTGAAACCCGAAAAGGCAAACATCTCAATATAGTACCAACACTTATCACACACCGGCGATGTATGGAAGGCTAACCCTGTCGTAGGTACACACTGGCGATATATGGAAGGTTTACTCTGTCAAACGTACACACCGGCAATATATGGAAGGTGTACTCTGTCAAACGTACACACCGGCGATATATGGAAGGTCTACTCTGTCGGAGGTACACACCGGCGATATATGGATGGTTTTCTCTGCCGTACATACACACTGGCGATATATGGAAGGTTTACTCTGTCGTACGTACACACTGGCGATATATGGATGGTTTACTCTGTCGTAGGTACACACCGGCGATATATGGATGGTTTACCCTGTCGTAGGTACACACTGGCGATATATGGATGGTTTACCCTGTCGTACGTACACACTGGCGATATATGGATGGTTTACTCTGTCGTAGGTACACACCGGCGATATATGGATGGTTTAC
>NW_018407357.1:663350-736244 GCF_002113885.1 Mizuhopecten yessoensis
ACAGGTGTAATAACAATGTTATAGCTATGACAGGTGTAATAACAATGTTATAGCTGTGACAGGTGTAATAATAATGTTATAGCTATGACAGGTGTAATAACAATGTTATAGCTATGACCTTTATTATTTTGTTCGTTTAGTGATATTTCTGTATGATTCCTAGTGGTCACTCAATTTATTCAATCTAAAATGCAAAGTAGTCATATTGACAATTTTACGTTGATTTAGGTCAAACCATTCTAAAGATTTTATCTTTGACGATTTGCAACTTCGTGAGAGTGTCTGAACTGTATACACGATGTATACATTTTTTAAAGTGCCTTAACTGAAGAAACTACGTTCAACATAAACATGTAAGTAACTGTTGAGTGTTCTTCGTCTAGTAGAGAATGCAAGGGTTTTGTGTTTGTTGCATATTTACAGCAGTGTTTCGTTTGTCCCTCCATGCAGACCTCTGCGCCTGATACTTTGACACCGTTGTGTCGTTTGTACCTCCATACAGACCTCTGCGCCTGATACTTTGACACCGTTGTGTCGTTTGTCCCTCCATACAGACCTCTGCGCCTGATACTTTGACACCGTTGTGTCGTTTGTACCTCCATACAGCCCTCTGCGCCTGATGCTGTGACACCGTTGTGTCGTTTGTCCCTCCTTGCAGACCTCTGCACCTGATGCTGTGACACCGGTATGTCGTTTGTCCCTCCATGCAGACCTCTGCGCCTGATGCTGTGACACCGTTGTGTCGTTTGTCCCGCCATACAGACCTCTGCACCTGATGCTGTGACACCGTTATGTCGTTTGTCCCTCCATACAGACCTCTGCACTTGTTGCTGTGACACCGTTGTGTCGTTTGTCCCTCCATACAGACCTCTGCACTTGTTGCTGTGACACCGTTGTGTCGTTTGTCCCGCCATACAGACCTCTACGCCTGATGTTGTGACACCGTCGTGTCGTTTGTCCCTCCATAAAGACCACTGCGCCTGATGCTGTGACACCGTTGTGTCGCTTGTCCCTCCATACAGACTTCGGCGCCTGATGCTGTGACAGAGATGTGTCGTTTTTCCCTCATACAGACTTCGGCGCCTGATGCTGTGACACCGTTGTGTCGTTTGTCCCTCCATGCAAACCTCTGCGCCTGATGCTGTGACACCGTCGTGTCGTTTGTCCCTCCATACATACCTCTACGCCTGATGTTGTAACACTGTCGTGTCGTTTGTCCCTCCATAAAGACCAATGCGCCTGATGCTGTGACACCGTTGTGTCGCTTGTCCCTCCATACAGACCTCTTCACCTGATGCTGTGACAGAGATGTGTGTTTTTTCCTCATACAGACTTCGGCGCCTGATGCTTTGACACCGGTGTGTCGTTTGCCCCTCCATGCAGACCTCTGTCCCTGAGGCTGTGACACTGTTGTGTCGTTTGTTCCTCATACAGACTTCGGAGCCTGATGCTGTGACACCGGTGTGTCGTTTGCCCCTCCATGCAGACCTCTGCACCTGATGCTGTGACACCGGTGTGTCGTTTGTCCCTCCATGCAGACCTCTGCGCCTGATGCTGTGACACTGTTGTGTCGTTTGTTCCTCATACAGACTTCGGAGCGTGATGCTGTGACACCGGTGTGCCGTTTGTCCCTCCATACAGACCTCTGCGCTAGATCATGTGACAGCGGTGTGCCGTTAGCACCTCCATACAGACCTCTGCACCTGATGCAGTGACACCGTTGTGCCGTTTGTTCCTGCATACAGACTTCGGCGCCTGCTGGTGTGACAGCGCTGTGCCGTTTGTAGCTCCATACAGCCCTTTGCGCCTGCTACCAAGACGTACAGACATCTGCGCCTGCTGCTGCGACAGGGACCGTCATTGTTTTAACATCACATAAACACTAGATCAAAGCCGACCAGGTAGGTATCCGACTCGTGGTGTCGAGACAGAGGACTTATCTCCTGACCATTTGACCTTTGGACAAATAAGTGTAACCACCAACACAGAAAGTGATATTAAACATACTGAGTACGTGGGAAAGAATGTGGCTGAGAGGGAGTCGTGTAAGGCTGGGTAGGTTTTCACTATAGCCACTAGTGTGTATTGCCATACAAGAGTATTTATAATGAAGTGTTTGTACGTTTGGAACCTGATCCTCCCTCCCCCCCCCCACCTATTCACGTTGTCTAGTTAACGCTGACTGATAATATTTCGCCATCGTCGTCCATCACTACAAAACGTTATCTATCATTCATAGTAGACTGACCCTGTACAATACACTATCACATGTGAGACTGGTCGTCTGGTCCATACGGTCCACACAGGTAAAAGACAGGTATTGATGATATAAGTGACAAATCTAATCAACCAGGTAACAGTTTCTATTCCATGAGTGAAAGGTCATCCGCCAAATGTCATTTTAATAGTACGCTATGAGTCAGTCGAGCTCCAAACCCAAAAAGGTCAAAAACTTGTACTGAAACCTTCTGAAAAATTTAATTGAAAGCCGGCATTAACATATTAACAAAATTTGATAATAAAATGTGAAAAAAATGGATTGTGATGGATAATTTCAAGGGCCATTAACTCATTTAACTTTTGGTCACGTTGATGGAAAACATCAAAGAAAAAACAGACATTACCATAACTAACTTATTTTGTTTAGGTGTTGTATTACACCATACATACATCATCAGGTCACCCGCCGTTTACAAGGTCACATATCTTCTTCAAGGTCACGCGTCGTTTACAAGGTCATGTATCTTCTTCAGGGTCACGTGTCGTCTGCAAAATCACGTATCTTTCTCAAGGTCTCGCGTCTACAATATCATATTTATCACATAATGCACTGTGTTATCCAGTGAATATACCGATGTCATATTATTTTGCGTATTAACCCATGTAATCTGACCTAAAAGCCCTGTGATTGGTTATCAGTTCTATTGTTTCAATTGTGACGTCACGACTAGGACAAGTACATGACGTCACAGACTTACGCACTGAGGACAAAATGGCGGCTTTTTACATTTCAAGGTTGCATGAAAATTGTGATTTTTTAAGGAATGATTTTTATTTTTTCAACATTTATGAGGTCATAACAACAATGGGTTTATGGACATATTGAATGAATCGCGTTAGCGATTCATGTAAAATATGTCCAAAAACCCATTGTTGTTATGACCTCATAAATGTTGAAAAAATAAATATCATNGTCTCGCATACTAATGAATTCTATATCTTCTTTTTCATTTTGTTTCTTTTTCCTGTACAATAACAACTGCTTGCGTTCTTATTTTTAGGTAGTAAATAATTCTAGATATGATTAACATCGATATTAAGAATGAGCAAAATATGAATTTAAATTCAATTAATCAATGTTCAATGCTGTGCTGATAATGGACCACTTCGCTACTACTTGGTCGGCTTTTGCACGGGGATATGACAGGATACATTGATTTTCAATTAGCTTATAGTATGATATTGCAGAACGGACCCCGCCAATAGTTGGCATTGTATGTTTGTTTCTGCATGAGTAAATATATTTCTTTATGATGATGATACACATATTCACACTTTCATTTTCAGGAGTGTCATCTATTCCGAATATAAAGGAAAAATTTGACCATGAAAAATCAATATTAAAATTTGTTACAAATTGTTGTCTTAAAAATGACCATAACGCACGTGTATGTGGACAATCCCAAAATAAATGCGTCAGCGTTTCTCTATTTACCGTACAAATATTACAAATTTCTGTTTCTGTAATGTTCATTTTCATTAGTCTAGAGTTTGTATAGAGTATTCCATGTAGCAATTTAAATTGAAAAGTTTGTAGTGTTGTGTCATCTGTTATATCGAAGGGTAGTTTGAAGTACATCTTCCAACTGCCACACATCTTGATCATGTGATAAAAAGGATCTTACGCTCGTTTTCATTTATATATGAATTTATGAAACTTGTCATGATTTTTTTCATTTAAGCTCGCCATAGTCTCGCTGAATTGAAAAATTCTTAGACTCATTTCATTAATCTCATGTGAAATGGAAACGAGTGTAAGATCTTATATATCTTCTTCAAGGTCACGCGTCATTTACAAGGTCACGTATCTTCTACAAAATGACTATTGTCTATAATGTCACGTCACGTCTTCAATGTCACGCATCGTCTGCAAGGTCATACATCGCCTGCAAGGTCACAAGTCTGCAAGGTCACACATCGTCTGCAAGGTCACGCATCGTCTGCAAGGTCATGCGTCATCTACAAGGTCACTTATCGTCTTCGAGAAAACGCAATGTCTACAAGGTCACGCTTTGTCTAAAAGGTCACGTCTACATGGTCACGCATCGCCATGGAACTGGAAAACCACAATGATCTAAGTTCAACCTGTATTTTCGAATTTGTAGACGACACTCAGAACACTGCGTTCTCTCTTTAGATTAATTTTGTTTAAATGTGACCTAAGTGTTTTTTCTAAAATGTCCGATAATTTCATTTTTATTCAAATAATGTAGAATTACTGTACTGTGTTTTTCAGAATAGTTTCATGTTTACGCTTATTAGATAAATATAACGGTTGGCATATAATAGGCTTGGTCCGATTTATTAATTTATATTAATTAATATTGAAAAAAGTAATACCTTTACTGACATAAATACTGACAAGAAGGACCGTTCAAAAACGCCGAATGTATTTGATCTTTTCAAAGGAAGCATCCATTTATTTCAAAGTCCTTCGAAAATGCTGATTTTCAAATAACAACAATTGCATTCGGCTAATGGTCAAAGGAATGAGACTCGACACGCCGGTAACAGTGATTGATTATAGAAATGTTTTTATTGAATATGTAATATAGAACTGATTTTTGTTGATGCTGAAATTGTCTTCGGAAGATATTATTCCAGAGCGTTTCCCTTATTTATGTCGTGTCAATGGTCCATCCATGACAAGCCTCCTCTCACCACCAAACACTAACGGCTTTGCTGAAACATTCGTTGACATTGAGTAATTAGTAAATGGATCACGCTCTTGGACGCGATGGCGGGGTTGCAGTTGATTGTCATTGAAGGTCAACATTCTCAGATGCTGGGTGAAGTTTGTGCTCCGCTGAAGGTGCAGTGTTGCTTGTCTGTGACAGAAACCTCACAGTTCGCGTGAGTTTCAAGAACCAACGGAGTTCCAGTGAACACTCAAACGGTCTTCTGACAATTTTCACGGTGCGGCCAGGTGGCAATCCTTTCAAGATAATTATGTTTTGTGGACTTTGTAGACCGCACAAGACTTAGATTTGTACATACCGAACATACACGAGAACGTGTGATTCTTCACACGTGAAAATAAACGGGAGCACGCGAACATCGTTAGTATCACGATGAATTCCTAGAACGAGTAGTCTGTGAATGATATTTGCCAGACTCTCGATTGTTGATATAAATCAGGATTCTAGATGATAGGTTTATTGATGAACTACAAATTAAATGACGTATATCCTTATGTAAGTTTCTTCGGCACCTGACAAGCACAAAATACCATTTTACCTCAACAAATATTTTTATATACTTAAAATTATTGAAATGAAGTCCTCCCATCCCCCCATATGGAGATATGTGTATTCAGATTTATTGAAATTGAGCATGATTTATGCTAATAACGCCGATATTCTATGTTATATTTCAATTAATGATTACAAACGTATATATTCCTACGTTGTATCAAGAACTGGTCAAACACAGTATCAAGGAAGGTATCTTTGTTCTTATTAGAAACTATCGAAACTAGCAACGATTCTCAAGAGATATCCCGGGCAATGACAGGTGCCCTGGTTGTAATCCAGTCCGGGGTATTCGCTGCCTTTGTCAATATCTTGTCTAGCTGATGAATGAATGAGCTGTTACCACACAACGATAACAATTAAAATATCCCAGTGATTAAGTCATTAGAAGAGAAAAGCCCTAGCGTGCTATCGGAACATCTAGCTGTTTAAAATGTCTTGGAGGTCAGAATTTCTCATTAAATTTATAGTGCAGCACGCTCCATACATGTGAACGAGTTGGAATGCATGTGCGAGTTCGCATGGCAAGGTGCTATAAGATCTATGTTATGAATTGTCAGCGAATCAAACAATAAAATGTAAGATATTTTAGGTTTCTTAGCTGCGGAATCGATTAAATGTTTTTCGTCAAGCAAACGTTGTTTGTGTTAAACTACTTGGTGCTTTTTAAAGAAACGAAAATAGTAAAATTATTTGAACATTGTTGAGATATTACGTTAAGCTGAGTCGACAGTCACGTGACGAGACAACCCAACGGTATGACACATATCTCAGATACCAAAAGTATGTCTGCAGGTAAAAAAATCCAACTATAGTATACAAGCAATAAGGAAATATTCGGTCAACAAGTTAGAAATACTTAAGATGAATGTGACTGGTTTGTCCTTGATGGTTCTGGTCTTTGTGTGGGTATCAATGAGGAGGCGACCTCGCGCGGAGGGGGTCATGGGTAGGGATAATACCCCTGTGTATGGTGGGTGGGCGGGGCACTGCCGTACCCAACGCATGGACAGCTTAATGCTGTTCATTTATCATTATGAAGTATCAAACCACTGACGTTTTTTGTTTCAGAAATACATGATAGTTCTTTCAGAAATCATAAAAACTCTTTTGTTTACTTTTTTATTGTTCTTTCTAAAGATACGTGTCAAGTTTATAAATTGAGTTTAAGTACGTTCGAAGTAGGACGTTTTTGTTGAGTCAGCAGACGGTAGTGCTACCAGGGGAACGTTATACTTGGGTGCTAAACTGATTATGATTACAGAACCTCTGGGATTGTAAGTAGGACACAAACCAGCTCACGTAAACGACGTCACACACTTAGCTATTGTCAACACTGCAATTCTCAGCAATCGCGTGTTGTCAGCTTGATGTAATGCACGTGTAACCCTACATCTCCAGTCTGTGTATAGTACCTGATATCAAGTTTCGGCACCTCAATAATATTTTAACAAACAATATTATTTAAACACTAATCGTTTGCCTATGGCGATATTAATGTAAACACCGCACTATATACAGTATACAGGAGTGTTTTTACTGTGGTGTGATTTTCGCGGTTAAATTAAACACGGCAATGACCAAATCTAACGAAGTAGTTTAACGTAGAGATCAAGCCTCAGAATCAAATAGCTAATTCAAAGCTAGTCTCGAAATCAAAGAGTTCTACAGATCAGCCTCAAAATCAAATAGCTAATTCAAAGCTAGTCTCGAAATCAAAGAGTTCTACAGATCAGCCTCAAAATCATATAGCTAATTCAAAGCTAGTCTCGAAATCAAAGAGTTCTACAGATCAGCCTCAAAATCATATAGCTAATTCAAAGCTAGTCTCGAACTCAAACTCTGTACCGACAAGTTTGAAATGGTTTTCTATACCCAACCCTCCCCCCATACACACACTAATGCTGAGAATAGCAATGCACGATATCAAAGTTTACTTGTTTGTAAGGTTAAGATGTATGGTCTATTTTCCATGTAGATACAATAGAGTAGCAGCCAGTGGAGCACAGGTATCACAGTATCAACAGTTCCCTTAAAACAGATTTCAAATATCAACACAAATGCAAAGTCTAAATAAACCATTTAAACACTGTTTTAAAACAATTTCTTTAATCAATACCTTAACTAAGAAGCTACCTGGTTAAGCGTCCCTGAAACTGGGGCCAGAGAATGTATGATACGGTATACCTTAATAGTTACAATATACCTCATATGACTCAGAAAACGCAATTTGAACAACAACTTGTGGAATGTAAATTAAGGAGGTGTGAATCATACCTACACTAATTTAGATTAATTTCTTGCAACAGTTTTTTGTACACTTGACTTGTTAGTTTCGGTATATAACTTTAAACGTGAGTAAATTAGATATAGTGCATGTGTAAGATGAGGCTACGGGAATGGGTGTGTACGTAACATACCCTAAGTGAATAAGCAGGTGTTCTGCTTCATTAAATCACGTTTAATAGGTGCAGGAAACATAGGAGTGACTTTATTTTAGATATTACTTTACAATTGGTAAGCGCTTCTTTCTTGTGTTGGCGAGAGATTGATTTTGAAAAAGTACGATGGAGGTGCATCGAATTGAAAATACGTACAACGGTATCGGCGGAACATGATTATGACGATGAAGATGTCGGCGGGTCATCACATTGGCAGTATCAACAGATGATCACATTGGCGATGTCAACAGATGATCACATTGGCGGTATCAACAGTTGATCACATTGGCGATGTCAACAGATGATCACATTGGCGGTATCAACAGATGATCACATTGGCGATATCAACAGTTGATCACATTGGCGATGTCAACAGATGATCACATTGACGGTATCAACAGATGATCACATTGGCGATGAAGATGTCAACAGATGATCACATTGGCGATGTCAACAGATGATCACATTGGCGGTATCAACAGATGATCACATTGGCGATGAAGATGTCAACAGATCATCACATTGGCGATGTCAACAGATGATCACAATGGCGATGAAGAGTCGGCGGATGATCACATTGGCAAAGATGACGACGATGTTGGCGGAGCTTTATTTTAATGTTGACGGCGACAGTGTCTGAGGCGGCAGCTATACAAATATTGTTTTATTTTTTAATTGCCTGATCGTATAAGTGTAAAAAGAGTAAAATTGACTTGGGTTCCGAACTGCCGGATATGATTGTTTGGTCAGTCTGGGGTCACCTACGTTATTTGTCAGAGCATCATAAACGATATAGAATACAAGACATGGGGAAATAGTCCCAAAATTACAACAGTTTTCTGGATTTATTAGCAGGATTTTGAAATTGTTTTGACGTTATACAAATATATTTGTATCGTACCGACATAAATATAAAATAAGTAGTTATTAATTTATTGTTGTGATGTTTGATGACGTTAAGGAAGTTAGAATGAGAGAGATATAGCTTAACCGGAACTGTCTGAAGGGTTTTGCTGAATTCTTGGAAAACCAACTAGAACAGCAAACGACATTTCAAAATCACATATCCAAAGATATAATCATGATATACTCACATATGGAGTGCATAGCGAGCTGTTTCGTAAAGGTGAACGTAAAGTAATAGTATCTTACATATAAAATGGCCGGCTTGTGTTTTATTTCGTTTTTGACACAATTGTTTCTTATTTACGTAAGCGTACTTCTACTAGTTTAAGGGCTAATGCAGTAAATAGTTCTATCTATTTATTATCGCACGGCCAAACACCCTTTGATTCTAAAAATAAATAGAATATATTGACATAGAATACCAAATCAAAATTATTTAAAAAAAACACAAACATAAACGTGTATTTCACGTTATTTTTCTAATGAAGTTCCAAGTACCATTTATAGAAAATCTTTTACAGGATTCATATTCTGCGAAACTCTTTGACAGAGGAGAAACATTTCACTGTGTGGTGGTCGACATACTGTCTCTCCTAAATAAAACCACACCATGGTCGTACAAATGAATTCATACAACCAATTAACGCTTTAGACTATAGTTAACCCAGGTGTTTTTTCATATTCTTTCTAAACACGCCGTGTATTTTTAGAACGAAGGTCACTGAGGAAGCTGCGAGGACTATTGTAGCTTTTCCTCATAACCGGATTACAATACTTTCTGTTTTCCACGAAATATATACTCACTCAAAATTTATGCTGATTAGCATTTTTGGGGGTTGCTGTTCTTATCATGGAAAAGTTGTATGTACTTACTAAACGACAAATACAAAATCCGATATTTTTGATTTCGATGTAATACTCTGAATATCGGTAAAAACATACTGACAATTACTGAAACACAGGTGCGTGTGAAAATAATAAACGATAAATGATGATGGTCACTTATTATGTGACCTCAGCATCGTTTTCATTTCATAAGAGATAAACTTTTTAAAAGCTTTTGATCACGAGCTGGAGTTAAATCACCGACTTAATGAAATTCAAGCATTATCGGTCAGCATCATCCAATGAAATGTTAATTCAGTTACTGACATAGCATCTTTCACATTAGCTAATATTGTCCTTGAATTACATCACAAACAGAAATCGCCATTCAATACTTCTCGAGGTAATGACAGTTACCTAGCAACTTTCTTTAAACATGTATGTATTCATGTCGATATTGATGGCAGAATGGACTTCTTTTTTTTACAGGAAAAAGGTTTTCAGCATTACAGTCAATCTGGACTTGTTGACCCGCCATATAGCAATCCCTTGTTCCCTGTGACATAGTAAAGGACATATGATTTCTTTTCTATGGAACAGGACGTATGCGTAACAAGGTAAAATGGAAGATAAAAGAAATGATACGCCAGGTAAGAGTTGTTGCCCCTGTCTGACAATACTGGGGTGACCTAGTCCTTTGGGGAGAGCGTCAGACATGACCCCGTCTGGACCTGCGACCTTCTCTCCCTCCCGAAGATCATCGAACGACCACCTAGCCATCGGGCTCTGACAAGAACACGTGTCGTTTGTACCATAGGTCAATTATTGACTTGTACCCCTCAGCATCAATCAATGTATCATGTTTTATATTGTCAAATTGGGGGCTACACCAGCGCCCTCTGTTGTCAACGTCCGAAAATATTCCACTCTAAAATGTCTAAAATGTATTCCTATAATACCGGTCCCTAGATTTCTTACGTTCACTATCTAGGGAGCTGCCCCTAGGGCGGTCGACATCGGAGATACATACATGTATATGGACCCGCGACCGGGAGCAGGCATACTACAAGGAGATCGCTTCAGCCCACCATTGTTGTATTCGATCGGCCAACACCTTGAACACTTTGATCTTCTAGGCGTCAAGTTCCACGTCTTTCAATGGGAAATTCTTGTATAGGTGATATGACAGAAATGTGGGGTTCGTGTGTACCGATGATGGCTGAGGCTTCATCACTCTCAATGAACATGGCAATTTAAGGAAAATGTTGAGTATACGTTCGTAAAGACCCTCCGGCGAAAATGTCTGCACCGCTACAAATGAGGCTGGTATTTCGGCACACGATCTCGGTTTATTTAACGTGGTTTAATAGTGCAAATAACCCGATAATGAACCTGTTTCGTGGCTGTAAAAATGTAGACAATTCCGTCGATATGTACTCGATGTTAGGGCGACAAATATTAGTAATGGAATGTTTTGTAAATCACGAATGTGTTGATTTAAGCTAGACGAATATCTGTGTAAAAGAACTCTACATTAAAATTGTACCGCAACTAGCCCTTTCGTGAAGATTGCTTTTCGTAAAAGCATCAATAGAGGGCAGGCGACATTATAGCGTAGCACGTTAGTCGCCTCATACGATTACCCGAAATGAAACAGCTGAATTATTTTTCTTGAATAAGGTATAAATATAATCGAACTATGTTAAAGGATTGCAGAAACTTCTTTTCGAGTTATTACGTTTGAGAATTCCTCTTCATAGAAGTTTTACTAAAACATGTCCAAAGAAGAAACGATTCAATAAGTATCCGATATCACTATGTCTAGTCTCTCATCCGTGACCTTTAGTGACCTATATAATCTAAAGAACATTTCTCAACAAGTCCGAGTAATGATGTTGATAACTTATGGTTGTCAAACACTTAATCATCCATTTTTTTTCCCCACATTTGGCTAACAATTTTATAGGTTAGTGACGGTAATGGTGTGTGGATACGATCCGGAAACAGACACAAGGCAGGGACTAATCTGTTCCGTGTGAGGCCTATCTGAGCCCTGTGACGGCCAGGACGCGCTCTTTGATCTGGTTAATTACTGGGACAATACACTCGCCCCTTGTCGTAGTCCACGAACAACTTTTTATCTCCAACGGACAGCAAGCTAATTGTTCTACCACATAGAAACGTCATCTTTAGATAAAAGAAAAAAAACATAAAAATACCAGCAAATGTATAAGTTGGTGAGAATTGTTTTTTGCGGATGTTCTAGCCTTTTCAACTTTATTCTCGAATGACAACAAACAGTTTGGTAACTTACTTCCACTTAACCTATTTCACAACCATGATTTACTAACGTTTGATTGGTTGTACGGGGTTTAACGTCATATCAACAGCCAAGGCCACTAAGAATGTGCGTCCATGTGTGTTGTGTATGTGAGCCGGAGACAGGGTATGTTGGTGTATTAACCTTCTTGTGTTAGCGCGGATCTGATGCCGACTTTTTAGTGCTATCTAACTGAAAAACATGCCGACAGGCACACAGCATTCCGCCTAGTCACATTATACTGACAACGGGTGAACCAGCTGTTTCTTTACCCTAAACGCTAAACGTGAAGAGCAGGAAATAACAACTATTTTTTAAGGACTTTGGTTTGTCCGGGTTTGGGGTCAGAACCCATCGCCTTCCTCACCTCTGCGAACATTCAACATTAAATCCAAAAGTGAGGTTTTGCAAAGCAAGTCGCAAGGAAGTAAAACGATTTCAAATATTGCAATGAGTGCAGCAGATTGATTTTGGTCATTTTTGTGTCCCGAAGTATATGGCATAAAAACAAATAACAAATTCTGCAGAGGTTCCCGCATTAGTCGCCTCTTACAATACAGGCAATGGCTAACAGCAGGTGTATTCTTTTCTCGATCCTCGACCTGCAGGAGTGATTTCCTTACGGTACAACCTTAATTAACTCTCGGTTTGACTTTGACGACAATGCTCACTGACGTTAATGGTTACAAACGAAACATGATCAGTCTTTTTTTTTCAGCTTCATTCTAGGTTTTCTTTGCGAACCAATTTCTAGCCGAATAAAACACTTCTTCTATCTATCAGCCACGTGTTTCGTTTGAGCCTGTAGTCTATCTAGCTTGTAGAAAACAATCAAGTCTCAACTTCCGCCCGAGGAAAACATTCCGGAAATATAAGTTGGAGGCATTGATATCATTTAATGTATTGACTAGGGACATGTTTCACCATTGATGACAAAAGGAGAATAGATTATACTCTTCACATTTCACGTTGTAGTATAAACCCATTACTGACTCGGGGATGTGTCCTGGACTGTGACTGGGTAGAAATTTCGGTTGACCGCAGAACCATGGAGAGATCCAAGGACGAGAGGGAAAGGGTTGGTGTAGGAGGACGGCATTTGTGCCCGATAAGCAAATTTGTATAGCGAGGATAAAGGGTTGACGTACCCATTTGTCAAAGCGGTCATCCTACCGAATAATCTCGGGGACGGATAGCCTTATCTTCATTCTTGACCTCTATAATCCTGACAATAGGTCCTTAGAAGGATACATTGTCCAAAATCGTCCGGGTACGTGTAGCCTGTTTACTTCCCTTGAGCAAACAGTTTTAGAGAATGCGTCAGCTGAATGTATTTTACACGTTTAAACGTATTTGTCTACGATTCTTGGCTAAACTGTCTGTAAATAAATCTTCGATGCTTATACAAAAATGTGGTATTTATTTACGATTAAAGGAGTAAGTGGAATCAAAACGGAGGCTTGATCTGTTATCAGATTTCAGAGCAAGCAATTATTTGAGGAGGTCGGCGAGGGAAAGGGGTCATCTACGTTCACTGCAAAGCCGTCATCGCCCCACACCTCAACACAACCGTTTCATTTACTACAACGAAAATAGCGAAAATAGCATAAAATACATTGAAAGCCAATTGATAAAATATCAATGAACTGTCATAGACAAAATATTTATAAACATCAATAAAGACTGGTTTCACCTTTTGTGTAAAGCTATTTTTGTCGACGTGGCACTTGAGGAATTTACTTGAAATTGACATCATTCAGTTGCTATGTCAACAGAATTCTTTTGACAGAGACCTTGGACCAGTGTTCAATTTTAAGTCCTAGATCAAATATAAATGACACACAAGTGAGGATTACTCAACCATGTATACGAGGTTACAAAAATCATTTACTTCTCGCTGTAACACGTACTGTAATCAGCTGTCATCTCGCTGTAATATGTACTGTCATCAGCTGTTATATCGCTGTAATACGTACCGTCATCAGCTGTTATCTCGCTGTAATACGTGCCGTCATCAGCTGTTATCTCGCTGTAATAGGTACCGTCATCAGCTGTTATTTCGCTGTAATACGTACCGTAACCAGCTGTTATCTCGATGTAATACGTACCGTCATCAGTTGTTATCTCGCTGTAATACGTGCCGTCATCAGCTGTTATCTCTATGTAATACGTACCGTCATCAGCTGTCATCTCGCTGTAATACGTACTGTAATCAGCTGTCATCTCGCTGTAATACGTACTGTAATCAGCTGTCTACTCGCTGTAATATGTACTGTCATCAGCTGTTATCTCGTTGTAATACGTACGGTCATCAGCTGTTATCTCGCTGTTAAACGTACCATCGTCGGCTGCTATATCGATGTAATACGTACCGTCATCAGCTGTTATCTCGGTGCAATACGTACCGTCATCAGCTGTTATCTCGCTGAAATATGTACCGTCATCAGCTGTTATATCGCTGTAATACGTATCGTCATCAGCTGTTATCTCGCTGTAATACGTACCGCCATCAGCTGTCATCTCGCTGTAATACGTACCGTCATCAGCTGCTATCTCGCTGTAATACGTACCGTCATCAGCTGTCATCTCGCTGTAATACGTACCGTCATCAGCTGCTATTTCGCTGTAATACGTACCGTCATCAGCTGCTATCTCGCTGTAATACGTACCGTCATCAGCCGTTATCTCGCTGAAATATGTACCGTCATCAGCTGTTATCTCGCTGTAATCCGTACCGTCATCAGCTGTTATTTCGCTGTAGTACGTACCGTCATCAGCTGTTATCTCGCTGTAATCCGTACCGTCATCAGCTGTTATTTCGCTGTAATACGTACCGTCATCAGCCGTTATCTCGCTGAAATATGTACCGTCATCAGCTGTTATATCGCTGTAATACATACCGTCATCAGCTGTTATCTCGCTGTAATACGTACGGTCATCAGCTGTTATCTCGCTGTTAAACGTACCATCGTCTGCTGTTATATCGATGTAATACGTACCGTCATCAGCTGTTATCTCGCAGTAATACGTACCGTCATCAGCTGTTATCTCGCTATAATACGTACCGTCATCAGCTGTTATCTTGGTGTAATATGTACCGTCATCAGCTGTTATCTCGCTGTAATACGTACCGTCATCAGCTGTAATCTCGATGTAATACGTACCGTCATCAGCTGTTATCTCGCTTTAATACGTACCGTCATCAGCTGTTATCTCGCTTTAATACGTACCGTCATCAGCTGTTATCTTGGTGTAATATGTACCGTCATCAGCTGTTATCTCGCTGTAATACGTACCGTCATCAGCTGTTATCTCGCTGTTTAACGTACCGTCATCAGCTGTTATTTCGCTGTAATACGTACCGTCATCGGCTGTTATTTTGCTGTAATACGTACCGTCATCAGCTGTTATCTCGCTGTTTAACGTACCGTCATCAGCTGTTATTTCGCTGTAATACGTACCGTCATCAGCTGTTATTTCGCTGTAATACGTACCGTCATCAGCTGTTATTTCGCTGTAATACGTACCGTCATCAGCTGTTATTTCGCTGTAATACGTACCGTCATCAGCTGTTATTTCGCTGTAATACGTACCGTCATCAGCTGTTATTTCGCTGTAATACGTACCGTCATCAGCTGTTATTTCGCTGTAATACGTACCGTCATCAGCTGTTATTTCGCTGTAATACGTACCGTCATCAGCTGTTATTTCGCTGTAATACGTACCGTCATCAGCTGTTATTTCGCTGTAATACGTACCGTCATCAGCTGTTATTTCGCTGTAATACGTACCGTCATCAGCTGTTATTTCGCTGTAATACGTACCGTCATCAGCTGTTATTTCGCTGTAATACGTACCGTCATCAGCTGTTATCTCGCTGTAATACGTACCATCATCAGCTGTTATTTCGATGTAATAAGTACCGTCATCAGCTGTTATTTCGCTGTAATACGTACTGTTATCAGCTGTTATATCATCAGTTGTAACGTATTGTATTCAGTTGACCTGCTTTGGGTCAGTATAGGCTGGTGTAAATTTATGGGCAGCTATTTTATTCCAAACAATCCCTTAGGCTCTGAGTATTTTGATTGAAAACAAAATGTATAACTGATACATTTTTAGATTGATATATAACTGTTCCGTATAAAAATACATAATATATACAATATTAAATAAATGGAATTCCGTTGTCGTTCAATGACTCATACAATAGCATTTTTTTCAATTCGAGTTACCTCCCCTGGTTCACTTAACATTGGGGTATTCAAGTACGATTTTAATGACGTACAAACTCGCAGTATGAGGATGCGCTGTCATCGAAAGCAGACGAAAAGTATACGTCTTTTATTAAAAGAAATGTCATATCAGCAGTCCGTGAATTTGTCATCATCTCAATGAGTTAAATTATAATGATGGGTACATTTATTAAATCTAAATAATCAGCACGAACGTGAGGAGGTGAAATTGACATTTCGGTCCGGACGCTGAAACTGACGTCTGACATGCCGGCTCCTGGGGTCACTTCCTTACTCGTGCAAGGTCAAATGAGGAGGTCAAATATGTGGCCAAACTGACCCCTTATCTACACAGGAATTGACCACAGTGGATGATATGGGGAATTATCATTCCGGGTGACAAATGGATTGTTTTAATAGGAATAAATTAATTTTAAGTTTATTTATTTCATCGTGTTGGTCAATTAGCGTCGTGATATGTTACTAGTCGTCAGCAAAGTCACAGGCAATCTGGACAGTGTTCGCAGTTTGACCAGTGGGCATGGCAGGAGGTGCAACGATGCGTCTGGAGATAGAGTCACTGACCAGATTTGACCACGTGTACCCTCTACGGTCGACCCACTCTACCGTTTGAGGTCAACAGGTTTTTGTCGGGGAAGACCGGACGATATACATTCACAAAAACGCAATGACTGTGATTTTTCAATATTTCTTTTCCTAGATGTATTTAAAAATGCGTTCCCGACGATTTTCGCTTTGAAGCTCTACTTTCTGTAAGCGACCTACATACATACGTACCCTTGTTACGCTAAGTTTTGCAGTACATTTACGTCAATTACAAATAGACGTCGTTTATTTTGCGTTTAGCAATTGCGGTACATGCACATCAATCACACTCAGAAACGTAATATAGTTTGTATGTGTCTCTGATCACATCAATGTTGAATAGTGTTACGTATCCACACAAGAAAATAGCATGGCTCTTGTACAGCTAAAACCTATGGCGTCAATCGACAGTGATATCGCCTAATTATTATACTTTCCGTATTCCTCTGTATCGAATAACACAAAACACACTACTGATTAATCAATGCCGACCAGTGGAAACCTTGGTTCTCTCTTACAACACTCTTAACCATGTCCTCTCCGAGAACACACAATATACATTCCCGGCATGAGGTAGTTGTAACGTTTGTGTTGTTTTGAACCAGGATTTTTTCAGTCATTTATTTGATTATTTATTTTCATATCCTCCAAATTTCCTCGATGACAGAAAACCATCCCGTTTTTTGAAAACTGAACTTCATGCCGATAGTATTGTTATATCGGCTCACTTAAACTTGTTTTAAGTTTTGTTTGATTCCATTGTTTAACTGTTTGAAATGTGTGTGTGTTGTATGAAGGCCTTACGGAAAATAAGTTTTATACATGTATCTAATATATTCTGAATGCAAACAGGAAAATACATAAAAATATATTTCTTGGAAACAAAAATGAAAGTACTCATGTGATCATGTGTCATGTACATTTTATATATATAACTTATTAGTGGTGATGACAGTGTATTTATTTGAGATACGCTCATCACAAATTTCGGCCACCAACAGTGATAAATTACACTTACCTGTATCAGATCTATATACCTGGCCGAGCCTTAATGTCTCTAACATACTGCCTCAGATTGGATCTTACAGCCATCCAGTCACTCAATCAACCAATCACTGTTCAGTTTATTTAACATCTTGCGTATCAAGATTTGATAGAATGTTTCAGACACAGCCACGCGGCTTTACCTATGGCCATCCAAGTGTAGGATAGGAATGTTGCCGAGCAGATTCAAGATATGATTTTAAAATGATTATGTATTCAGCTTTATCCAAAAGTATGTATACGATTTAAATGTGACCATCTCGGCTAACTGAAAGATGGGCTACATATTAAAAAGATTATAAATAAAATATAGTGATTTCCGAGCAGGATAACATGTGACCGCGTGGAAGGTATAACGGTATGGTTTCATACTTTTAAATTGTTTTTTTTTAATGTGCAGAATAATATTGAGAAAACGTTATAATTATTATTAAGGTTTTAGTACTGCATCAGGGTTCTATTGCATATCTACATGTTCTCATATCTACATGTTCTCATATCTACATTGGCTGGATCCTAATCACGTGGAGGTTAATGATTTGTGATATTGACACAGCGTTACGTTTGTAGAAATGCCTGGTCCCTGTTGTACAGAGATTGGTTAGAGTTCACCAGTGGTAAAGGATTTCAAATATGATAAATTTATTAACAATTATATCATGACACTGCTATGAATGTGGGATGTGTGACACTGCTATGGAAGTGTGACACTGCTATGGATGTGTGACACTGCTACGGATGTGTGACACTGCTACGGATGTGTGACACTGCTACGGATGTGTGACACTGCTATGGATGTGTGAAACTGCTACGGATGTGTGACACTGCTATGGAAGTGTGACACTGCTATGGATGTGTGACACTGCTACGGATGTGTGGCACTGCTACGGATGTGTGACACTGCTACGGATGTGTGACACTGCTATGGAAGTGTGACACTGCTATGGATGTGTGACACTGCTACCGATGTGTGACACTGCTACGGAAGTGTGACACTGCTACGGATTTGTGACACTGCTATGGAAGTGTGACACTGCTATGGCTGTGTGACACTGCTACGGATGTGTGACACTGCTATGGAAGTGTGACACTACTATGGATGTATGACACTGCTACGGATGTGTGACACTGCTACGGATGTGTGACACTGCTAAGGAAGTGTGACACTGCTATGGAAGCGTGACACTGCTATGGATGTGTGACACTGCTATGGATGTGTGACACTGCTACCGATGTGTGACACTGCTACGGATGGGTGACACTGCTACGGATGGGTGACTGGATGGGTGACACTGCTACGGATGTGTGACACTGCTACGGATGTGTGACATTGCTACGGATGTGTGACACTGCTACGGATGGGTGACTGGATGGGTGACACTGCTACGGATGTGTGACATTGCTATGGATGTATGACACTGCTGCGGATGTGTGACACTGCTACGGATGTGATGCGACAGGTCAGATTGATGCTTTTGAGGGTTTAGTTTGCTTTGAAAGCCTTTTATTTTTAGTGGCGACAACTAAACTTGCATTAACCACTGGTTAAAGTATGGTTAACTTTAACCAACCGGGGCCAAGTTAATGTTAAAGGTTTCTTTATGACGTTATTTCAGTGGTAACTTATGATTACAGCTAAATGTTAGCTTTTCTCTTTCATCTTGGTCAATAAAACTTTCTTATGTTCCTACAACAACATATTCGCCCCCCCCCCCCCCCCCCCCCCCCCCCATACACAATTGATAATTAGAGAACAAACGCGTTTAAACGCAACACAAAAAAACCCCACACAAGAACGTTTTAAACAGGGCATAAAGAACGTTGCAGATCACAATAAACAGCATTGGAACATTACAGTTTACAAATACTTAAGCAAGAACATTTTACAGGGCACAACAAACGGCACGGGAATGTTGCAGCTCACAAATACCACAACAAGAACGTGCAGAAGAACCAGAGCACAAACACGTCAATTTCGTTGCCACATCTATCAATCAAAATCACATCAATTTATCTCAATTTTTCACCTTTAAATCTAATATAATTTGATGTAGTTGAGGAACACACATCTCGACATCATATAAGATATGATTGCCTTGTCCAGTTTTGTTATGTATGACATGTCAACAGCTGAGCGCATATCCCCTTAACGTTTATATCTATTACCGCCGCCAGGGGGTACACGTTACTGCACGTGACGTAAGCTAATTGGTGATCACGTCGTAATCGGTCAGTTCGGACTGACGGTCATTGTTGATGAGATTAGTGCTAATTGTTCAGTGTACGGCAGGCAGACTGTACACGTTGTGCGTGTCCGATCTGCCAAACGTCGTCAGGACAGACATCATGGGCTGACGAGGAGGCAGATGATAGGTGTAACGACACCATTCCGATGATAATGTGGGGACGAATAATAACTGGCCCTATTTAGGCTGTGTTAATGGACGTTAGTCATCATAAGGCAGCAGATGACTGGCCGTCATTACACCTCCCGTCAGGGTACACCTTTCACCTGCTCTCCTCATATACAACACTTGTCAACACCACATAAACTCAATACAAATGGTAACTTATTTATTTTACCAATGGTTTTAAAGGTATAACATGTAAACCAACATCATGACACTGAATATGGATATTTTTAATACAGCATTTTATTATCATAAATGTAAACGAAACAGCTCCTTGTCATTCAAGGCTGTTTATTAGATATCGTTGTATAACATTTTATATGCCGTCACTTTTTGCTTGTTACCTGCATTCCAGGAACGTCTCTGTACTTATAAACAAACGGACCTGTCACGGTACGGTGACTTTGTTTTGATTGCTACAGGTAAGTAGATATATAGCGGTGATCAGCCTGCGATGTGTATTGGCCACGCTTCCTCATTCCTCCGTCACTTGTCAGACTTTGTCTACTCAGACGGCGGACACGGCAGGAACAAATGTCGGGAACATTGACGACAGGGATGTCGGGAACACAACACCGGGAACATAGGACAAGGACGGGAACATCGGTGTCGATACATTAAGATCGGGAACATTTACAACAGGGATGTCGGAAATACAAGACCGGGGGAAAAAAGAAGAACGGGAACATGGGCGTCGGTACCACAGGGTCGGGAAAAGGAAGGGAACAGCGATGCCGGGAATACCAAGGACAAGGAGATCGGGAACACAAGACAAGAACGGGAACAGGGATGGCGTAGTGAACATATTAGCGCACGGAACGGATGAGAAACAGATAACACGGACCGGAACAAGGATTTTGGAGAAGGAACGGGAAACCGCGAGAAAACAACTTTCACGGGAACAAATGTGTATCGGGAATGTTTGTAGCATACATAACGGACGAGAACGCTAGGCATGAAACGGAATTTTGGTTTGCGGGAACTCACAGAATTAATGTGGGCCAAACAAAATGGACAGGAACAGAAATCTCGGAAATACACAATGGTCGGAAATAAAGATTGCCCAAAGCACAGTGTAGACGAGAACAGTATTTACGGTATAGATAGGACGGTTTCCGAATACTTGTTAGATCTCCCTCCATCACTTGCTTATTCCTATGTAAATTTAGAACATTATAATGTTAGTTTACCAATTGAACATGGCAGATGGAACAACATACCCAGATAAAATAGATTCGTAATATTTCTGAACTTAATCAAATGTTTAATGTAACGAACGTCAAAGTTTACTTGATCGAAGTTTTCATAGAAGAACGATTAACAGTTTTAATTGAAAAGACTGCAAATAGAATATTTTGATGCAAGTTTGTAAAAGTATCTACATTGCGACAAGCTTGCAAGAATAAATTCTTTTTCATTGTCATTGAGTATGTTACGCCAACCTATACGCACAATTCACAATGGACAAGAAATATTAGCACCTTACGGTAAAGTTAATTAATATGACGACATCATCCAGGTTCACTTGCCGTTCGTTTTCGTATATATATATATGTAGCTGAGTAGGTATGGGACATTGTGGAATGTTTGAAGACATGTAAGGTATTCAGACATAAACAAAGTAACGCTGAAGATTGGGCCTGATACTGCTAGCTTAAAATATATGCCCTAATATGTTAACAACATAAATTTATTGTAATATACATGCATAATAATTTTGATAATTGATGTTTATTTAATGATTGTATTGTGATGTTCTATCATTATAATCTTCATTCTGGAGGAAATAAAGGAGTATATATACAAAGACGACTGGTGATACCACACGTCTATACAGCTGTTTACGGCTCGTTAAAACAAGGGAACTACCAAATAATACATATTTAAAAATGAGTATTCAAAGTGAATTTTACAACAGAAGGAAAAGCAAATTATTTAAATTTATTAATCTATACAAAATGAAAGATGAAAGAATTTTTCTTGATTAATACAGAAAAGCTGTCATGAAGAAAAATTGACGCTACAGAAGGTCAAGCTTGACCACCTGATTTACGGCTGTCCGGAGGGTTCAGACTGACCAGTGTCCGTGTGATGTTTATACCGGTCCGATTATACACTTTCGGAATGGTCATTCTTGGAATTACTGACCAGATCGAAGCGTTGATAACAGGTATCATACGTACATCCCTGTTACACCGGCTCTGTCTCGACCGCTTGACCTGACTGACCTGTCTTGGCCGCTCGTGTATAGAGGTGTACAGGTGTGACTGTATAGGTACAAGGCCTATATTTTCAGTAAACCAATAAAGACAAAGATGTTTGATCTCTCCTAGATAACTATCTTTGACGGAGTTATGGGGGAATAAGTAATTCTTTAAAGTATATCCCTCCGATTTATTGGATTATTGGCTTGGTCGCCTAGAAAATATCAGGTGATGTTTCTTCTCAAAATTTAAAGCACACATAAATCCTGTTAAAACACCCCGTTTTAATCCGACCTTTGAATTTTCCGCGGTCGATTATCCCCGTACAAGTGTTTTGTTTTCCAGGAGATCTTGTGTTTCATTTTAAATGATTCAGCGGTTAAATATAATGTGTTTCCTATTTCCTGTTCTTACTGTTCAAAATACAAGTCAAGTCATGTCAGTATTTTTAATATCAATGCCAGATATCTTTTCTCAAAAGAGTATTTTTTTCTACATATTTCTGGTTTTTCCATATTTGCAAAACAGTTAAACAATGCAAGCGACCAAGCTTTTCGCTGTATATTGAGTCAACGTAGGTTATATTTCATATACCGCCTAGCATCACACCATGGACAGAAAATCTATCTTAGCCCTTAACTTTCTCTGGTAATGAACGTGGAAGCCTGACAACAATTATAAACAGAAAATCTAGGAAAGATACACAGACGGGCGCAACCTCTGTAATATGCGCACACGGGTATCTGTTGAAGACACTCGAGATGTGTTTTCTGTAATCTGTATGGACTAAAACGTGTCATGTGTAATAGACACGAACGTGCAATTTGTGTAATAGACACGCGATGGGTGTGATAGGCACGAACGTGTAATTTGTGTAATAGACACACGTGATGGGTGTAATAGGCACGAACGTGTAATTTGTGTAATAGACACACGTGATGGGTGTAATAGGCACGAACGTGTAATTTGTGTAATAGACACACGTGATGGGTGTAATAGGCACGAACGTGTAATTTGTGTAATAGACACACGTGATGGGTGTAATAGGCACGAACGTGTAATTTGTGTAATAGACACACGTGATGGGTGTAATAGGCACGAACGTGTAATTTGTGTAATAGACACACGTGATGGGTGTAATAGGCACGAACGTGTAATTTGTGTAATAGACACACGTGATGGGTGTAATAGGCACGAACGTGTAATTTGTGTAATAGACACACGTGATGGGTGTAATAGGCACGAACGTGTAATTTGTGTAATAGACACACGTGATGGGTGTAATAGGCACGAACGTGTAATTTGTGTAATAGACACACGTGATGGGTGTAATAGGCACGAACGTGTAATTTGTGTAATAGACACACGTGATGGGTGTAATAGGCACGAACGTGTAATTTGTGTAATAGACACACGTGATGGGTGTAATAGGCACGAACGTGTAATCTGTGTAATAGACACACGTGATGGGTGTAATAGGCACGAACGTGTAATTTGTGTAATATACACACGTGATGGGTGTAATAGGCACGAATGTGTAATCTGTGTAATATACACACGTGATGGGTGTAATAGGCACGAATGTGTAATTTGTGTAATAGACAAACACGTGTCATGTGTAATAGACACGAATGTGTTATTTTGGTAATAGACACACGTGATGGGTTTTATAGGCACGAAAGTGTAATTTGTGTAATAGACACACGTGATGGGTGTAATAGACACGAATGTGTAATCTGTGTAATAGACACGCGTGATGGGTGTAATAGGCACGAACGTGTAAATTGTGTAATATACACACGCGATGGGTGTAATAGACACGAACGTGTAATTTGTGTAATAGACACACGGCTTGGATATTATAGGCACGAAAGTGTAATTTGTGTAATAGACAAACACGTGTCATGTGTAATAGACACGAACGTGTAATTTGTGTAATAGACACACGTGATGGGTGTAATAGGCACGAACGTGTAATTTGTGCAATAGACACACGTGATGGGTGTAATAGGCACGAACGTATAATCTGTGTAATAGACACACGTGATGGGTGTAATAGGCACGAACGTGTAATTTGTGCAATAGACACACGTGATGGGTGTAATAGGCACGAATGTGAAATCTGTGTAATATACACACGTGATGGGTGTAATAGGCACGAATGTGTAATTTGTGTAATAGACAAACACGTGTCATGTGTAATAGACACGAATGTGTTATTTTGGTAATAGACACACGTGATGGGTTTTATAGGCACGAACGTGTAATTTTTGTAATAGACACACGTGATTGGTGTAATAGACACGAACGTGTAATCTGTGTAATAGACACACGTGACGGGTATTATAGGCACGAAAGTGTAATTTGTGTAATAGACACGCGTGATGGGTGAAATAGACACGAAAGTGTAACTTGTGTAATAGACACACGAGATGGGTATTATAGGCACGAAAGTGTAATTGTGGAATAGACACGCGTGATGGGTGTAATAGACACGAACGGGTAATTTGTGTAATAGACACACGCGATGGGTGTAATAGACACGAATGTGTAATTTGTGTAATTGACACACGAGATGGGTGTACTAGACACGAATGTGTAATCTATGTAATAGACACACGTGATGGGTGTAATAGACACGAACGTGTAATTTGTGTAATAGACACGCGTGATGGGTGAAATAGACACGAAAGTGTAACTTGTGTAATAGACACACGTGATGGGTATTATAGGCACGAAAGTGTAATTGTGTAATAGACACGCGTGATGGGTGTAATAGACACGAACGTTTAATTTGTGTAATAGACACACGCGATGGTGTAATAGACACGAACGTGTAATCTGTGTAATAGACACACGTGATGGGTATTATAGGCACGAAAGCGTAATTTGCGTAATAGACAAACACGTGTCATGTGTAATAGACACGAATGTGTAATTTGTGTAATAGACACACGTGATGGGTATTATAGGCACGAAAGTGTAATTTGTGTAATAGACAAACACGTGTCATGTGTAATAGACACGAATGTGTAAGTGTGTAATAGACACGCGTGATGGGTGTAATAGACACGAACGTGTAATCTGTGTGATAGACACACGTGATGGGTGTAATAGGCACGAACGTGTAATCTGTGTAATAGACACACGTGATGGGGATTATAGGCACGAAAGTGTAATTGTGTAATAGACACGCGTGATGGGTCTAATAGACACGAACGTTTAATTTGTGTAATAGACGCACGCGATGGTGTAATATACACGAACGTGTAATCTGTGTAATAGACACACGTGATGGGGATTATAGGCACGAAAGTGTAATTGTGTAATAGACACGCGTGATGGGTCTAATAGACACGAACGTTTAATTTGTGTAATAGACGCACGCGATGGTGTAATATACACGAACGTGTAATCTGTGTAATGGACACACGTGATGGGTATTATAGGCACGAAAGCGTAATTTGCGTAATAGACAAACACGTGTCATGTGTAATAGACACGAATGTGTACTTGTGTAATAGACACGCGTGATGGGTGTAATAGCCATGAACGTGTAATTTGTGTAATAGACACACGCGATGGGTGTAATAGGCACGAAAGTGTAATTTGTGTAATAGACACACGTAATGGGTGTATTAGGCACGAATGTGTAATTTGTGTAATAGACAAACGCGTGTCATGTGTAATAGACACGAATGTGTAATTGGGTAATAGACACGCGTGATGGGTGTAATAGACACGAAAGTGTAACTTTTGTAATAGACACACGTGATGGGTATTATAGGCACGAAAGTGTAATTGTGTAATAGACACGCGGGATGGGGGTAATAGACACGAACGTTTAATTTGTGTAATAGACACACGCGATGGTGTAATATACACGAACGGGTAATCTGTGTAATAGACACACGTGATGGGTATTATAGGCACGAAAGTGTAATTGTGTAATAGACACGCGTGATGGGTGTATTAGACACGAACGTGTAATTTGTGTAATAGACACACGGCTTGGATATTATAGGCACGAAAGGGTAATTTGTGTAATAGACAAACACGTGTCATGTGAAATAGACACGAATGTGTAATTGTGTAATAGACACGCGTGACGGGTGTAATAGACACGAACGTGTAATTTGTGTAATAGACACACGGGATAGGTATAATAGATACGAACGTGTCATTTGTGTAGTAGACACACGTGATGGGTGTAATAGGCTAGAGTGTGTTATCTGTGTTATAGACACACGTGTAATAAGTGTAAAATACACGAACGTGTCATCTGTGTAATTTGTGTATTTACAACTACTTTAGTCCACAAAGTTGTTTCGTATCAAACGCAGTTTCCGTAAAAGTCGACTGGAGTGCGTTTGCTCTCCACTTTTGTAACATATCAAGTAAAGACGTTGCGGTGACGTCACGATTTCCGACTGCTTCATTTGTTGTTAGATCGGACATTGACGCCCATAGATTTTACAGAGGCCGCAACAACTAATAAATGACACCGCAGACAAGACGCTCCCACATTTGCATATGTTGTTTGTGTTGTAACGTTCCAGAAGAGTACACCGAGACAATTTATGATGAACATTCATTAGAAACTCAGCGTGCATATAGATATACCTACATACTGGTGATCGACATGGCCGGTCACCGTAGGTGGTTAAAGCCACACCATGATGGCACAACGTCCACTAACGTGTCAACGCTGGTCAATGTTGAGGACGTGTGCCATGGGGTCAAAACTGACCACCGGCTACACGGACACACACAATCTAAAGTCAATAGGTACTCTCCACTGGACTGTGTCCGAACTTTTTATTTGTCAAAGTTAAGAAATAATAATGTTTCTTCAACATCTTTTTAAGTATTAATCTTCCTTCGTGATGATACAATGATTTATTAACCAAAGAAAAGTGATATTAATAGCAAAACACTGATTAATTACTTAGTTAAAGTCGTTTAAACGATATAATCATTTCGTTTTAATTTCTCTTTCGATTTCGATCCCGTCGCTATATTACCTATAGAGTAATACTTTCGCTCTAACTCGAAATTGTCGCGGAAATCTTTCCTCCAAAATGAAACTGTATTAATAAACAAAATAACAATGGAATCATCAGTTAAGTAGGTGATGAACATGTTTCACAAAATCGCTCACTTTAAAACAGCATTGGATGTTTAACATTAAAATCGCGAGAAAACATCTTGAAATTGGCCAAAATGGCGTCAACTTAAAACGATATAAGATGGCGTTATAACGATCTATAAAAAGTGTTTTGGAAGGCGAAGTATTCAGTTTACAGTATCGGTAATAGGTACGAGCGGAGACTGATTTACATGTGGTTGAAAATGTATAATTACCGAGATTGGTAAAGTTGATTCGTTTAACAAGACAGTTTCATGGTCAGGATAAATGACGTACCACAGATGCTGACGTGGACACTTGTTTGGATGACGTGGTAAGCATATTATCATTGCTGCCACATTACTTAACAATTAGCGTTATGACCATTGACATGGATAGTAAGCATGTTCCACGTGCGCACGGGGGTGGTAGGGGGTGGGATGGGTTGTTAGGGTTGGGACGGTGACGGGGAGGGGGTCCGACATGTAAACAGGACCAGCAGGACGTGTTTACCCATTATCGTCATCTTATGGGTAAAGTTACCAAACCTATTAATCATGTTTGAGGATGACAACTCGACATAATTTAACATACATGTAATTCTTACATTAAATGACTTCAGATATAATTTAGCTACTTTTGAATATGTATGTCATAATCAAATGATTTTATCTTCAGATTTATAAAGCAAATCATTTTTTTAATAAGATCGGAATAAAGATTAGGAACACTTGCCATTAATTTTAGTGCAAATTAAAGAAATAAGATACAATTTTGTGAAACCCTCACCAAGTCCATTACAATGTAACGAGTATCGCAGTACACCAATCTTTATTTCAAACATTGTTTTCGTGATATTGAAATTTTGATTAAAACATTCCAAAATTGATGACATAATATGATATCCTGAATACAAATTTAAGAAATGGGACACTTCAGAAATCTAGTACTCGGGACAAATCATGCTATTACACTTCATCTACCGTTTAGTAAAATCCAACGACATGTTCAGTTAAAATGACAGAGCGAAATTAGGAAGAGAATTTTGTCAATCAATTATAGTATGACGTATACATGGGACTTTTACTCTGTCACCTAAGTGCAGTTTTAATAACACAATTTGGTCGGAATATGACGTAAATACCCTAAAATTGATTGAATGAACCTTAAAGCTCACAAAGTTTTATGAGGCGTTTTTCATATCGTTAGTGATATGATCAATGTTTATCATTTAATCCAATATATATAAGTATGTCAGATAATCGGATAATAAAACTTGATTTTTTTTTTCTTCAAATTAAAGTAATTTGAAACATATGTCACCGCCCAGGTTTCGTGGTTCCTTCTAGCATTTTCCGCTTAAGAATTCTATTGTGTATTACGCCTTTGTTTCAGAAAAAAACCGCATAAATAATTACAGTCTTTCGGCAAATAAAAGCGACAACATAAAAACACGAGTATCGCCTGCCTAACATCGCAGACATTTAGCCAACCAGTTCAATTTATAGACAATTTACAAATCCTGGTAATGTCACTGTAGAAAGCACATTGGTTTACTTTTATCTAACAATTTGCATAGTTTCACAACAAGAAAAAAACAAAAAAGGAAACCGAGATTTTACGCAACAATAAGTATAGAAAACGTTTGATCGGTGATGTACGACAATTTTATTATATGATGGTTTTTATTAGTTAATTTTAAGCTCCAAATGTTAAGTGAGTTTAATCATTGAAGCTGCTAACTTTTGAATTTTGTTTTGGTTCCAGAAATGAATGAGTATACTTTTGAAATACGCATAAAGGTCTCTCTTAAATATCGATATAAAAAAGCTCAGTCATGTTATCCATGTTTAAAATTATCTTAACATTGAACAATTGTTCCCTAGTGTTAAGACCATGACTAGCTAATTGATACAATGTCAGTTTGACCAGCGGTCGAGTGACCAGTCTGAGAACACACGTGCTAATACTAATTGTCCTTGTAATGAGATCAGATTATCATGATTCAGTTATCTAGACCCCGAGATAAAGTACTCTAATTATCTGACCGGAACATTTCGGACAATCTTTTACCATCCTAATGCTGGTTGTGTTACACTACACCTGTTACGTGCCATTTCCGCCTTATCAGATACGAGTTATTATACAATGTTTGACTGCTCACATTTCGGACACTTCGGACAAGCTCTGTTTTGTGTCCATCTGCTTGCCAATCGTTGGTCAAGAAACTACCTTACCTCTCTAACCTATAAGACACTGACCACTCACCATTAGAAAGTAATCATCACAGTATCCGACCGCTGCCTGATATTATTATACTGACCACTGTGACGTAATGCCACCTACACTATGTACTGGTCAGTGTGACGTAATCTTGTATCTCGCTAGGTGCTACACCTACATCCTAACAAATATATACACTAGGGCATTATAGGAGATTAATAGGTTGATACAGAATTAAGTAGACAAACAGGTAAGGTATAGTGAATGTCGATAGCGGACAGTGTATTTGTTTTACATTTTGACACCCTCGGAATGTGTTTGTTTGTCTATTTACTCAGTGGATGTTGCAGGAAATCCGCTCCATCCCCTCAATAACACAATCATCAAGGCTATCCACTTCCGGTCTTGAGAAATAGCCAAAATCATCTTTCATAGATCTAATACTTAGATGTCTGACTTTTTTAGGTTTTAATTTGAAAATTCGTCCAATAGGCCATTGAACCTATCTGAGGGAATGTATCAGTTGCTACCAATCAAAATGACAGTAAAAATAAGACGAAGCTAACATTGTTTACTAAATAATATTTTTGACTACTAAACAAGATCGTTAGTAAAATAGACAATACACATATTCAATATTTGTCAGAATTTTAACATAAATATTTCGTTTATGATCATAATACAATTGATATATCGCGTATAGTTTTACGAGTCGACCAGCAATCATGCTGATGGAACGGTAGAATCCAATTGTATGCGTGTTTGTAATGCAATAAAACATTTAATATATGGGAGTTGTGTTGTGATACGAGTGATCCACGGTAATCTCGGCCCGTATTAACAAACTGCTCTTTAAAATGAAACTGTGCTCAAACCAACTTTCTTGTTTCTCGCTAAATCGTATGACATGGTAAAATGTCAAGTGTAAACAGTATTCGGCTTGTAGTGTCTCCAAACCTCTTCCTTATAATTGACAAAAAGTAATTGTTTATGTATCACCTGTAGAAGAAATCGGACTCGAAGTAAGGATTTGAATAAGAGCACGAGAACAGATTCATGAATACAGAACCTGGTCACGAGATTTGCGCAAATAATCCGATGGCTGATCATATTGAATTCCAAGAAATGCATATTTTCAGTAAAATGTTATGATTTATTTAAACTTTATGTATCATTTTCCCTAAAAGATTTGATGCAGCTGAAGCCAGGAAACGAATTTTCCGGACCGCTGAACTTCACGGAATGTTAACTGGCGTTCTAGGTTGTTGAACGTTCTGGACTGCTGAGCTTTCCACTGTTCCGTTTATTAATCTTCTTGTTGATTAAAAACACGAACAAAAAGGAATTGTAGAATGTTGGAAAGGTTAGTGTGCCTCCAGGAAGGGTAAATTTGCCCCCAAAGAGGTACTCTGTAAACTTACATCATGTAACTGTCATAAAAATGCCTGTATCTAGCTGTCGTTGAAATGGTAACATTCGGTGTTTTCCATTGTATGGCATTGCATGACAGAATTGAAAGGGACATAAACCAGTTATCTGCGTGCTGACATTATTAGTTATTGCGAAATGATTTTGCTTTTTTGTTACAAAGGATTTCAGTAAATCTTTGATATCATTGGGAAACGTTTACAGTCCTCAAATCCCGCAACACAACCTCGTCTTTGACCCTTGGTCATTCCATAACCGTCTACGTAACCACTTCTACATACAGGTGGGAAAGAGAATGACCATCGGATTGACCATTATCTCTGTCATTGACCACAGACTTTGATCTGGGATCATCCGATCGAGAAGCGATCCTTGTCCGGAGTTACTCACTGGACAACAATGGAGTCCGTCTGGCCGGACAGATAAGATGGTACGAAAGGTGTTGCCTGATAAGTAATTCCTCCTACCCTGGTGTGACACGGGGCCAGTGGTGCTGAAGGGGTGGATAGCAGGGCCACCACAGAACGACAGGCTTTGAAGCAAAAACATTGTTTTATTTATGCATATGCACCTTCAGAAGAAGGATTTTATTTAATTGGCAAGTAGGCACAAACAGCGTAGAAGAAAAGCATTACCCTATTTAATCATTGAAATTCAATTGTTAAATTTTATTATGTAGAAATAATTATAAAGTCTGCCGAAAAGGTTCGATTGGCGTCTGAGGGCGCTCAGGAATGTTCTAAGCAGGTCAGATGACCCGTTATCTCTTGTCCCTTTCGCTTGACACCATTTTTTCTTAAATTGCAATCGTTGTTTAGTCGATGTGTCAATCTGCCCGTCTGTGAGACTCGGTCCTGGTGGAATGTTGTTAGACGATCAGAAATACACGTGTGCTCACCAGGGCCTGTAGGGACGATGAATAAAGGATAGATACCGTCCTGTCTACTTAGGGTCTACCCCAGTAATACACCAATGTCCCCCCACGTAAAACCCGATACCCTCTAATTATTGATGGAAAAACACGTTAAATAACAGATAAGCATCGTGGTGTATGTAGTGGAAAGGATACGTCATCAGCCTTAACAGAATGCTGAAATATAATAACATCCAGGCATCTTTGTATTCAAATTTTAATCATGAGGTCTAACGGATGGGATGTTCAAGGTGTTTTCTGATTGTCTTGTCTTTCTGTGATTTCCTAGCCCTAATTTTAGGTCAGCCGGCGAAACATCAGCTATACAACGGATAAAACCCTGATATAATTGATTTCTATTAGTCATCTGGTATCATATCAATATCGAATCTCTCTCATTAGCGGTGAGATTCCAGACATTGTCTCGTCCTTAATTGACCGAGAGAGTGTCGAGGCTATATAAACTACTGAAGGATTAGGTCTGCAGTGACCCCAACGTGAAACCAGTCTGATTAAAATCCGATCCTTATTGTACTGCGATGCTCTTTATTTATCGTTGTTTGATAGTTGGTTGGCTTTCAGCCTTCCTACTAATCAGCATTAACGTTTACAATATAGCTGTGAAGATCATGATTATACAATATAGCTGTGAAGATCATAATTATACAATATAGCTGTGAAGATCATAATTATACAATACTAAGTAAGTCATCACAATAACACTAATTTGTTATGGAGAATAAACAAGATAATATTTATTCTTTATCTTATCTAAGTTTTTGAAGCCAACAGTGAAAATTCAAATTTCTCCTCGTTCTATTTCAGTATGTTACTATGGTAATGCATTGTATTAAAAGACCAAAACAATGCAATTCGTCCTCTTTCTCATTTTGATTACACTGTTTGTAGAGTATTTCTATTATAAATATTGAAATCGTACGTATTTGGTTTAAAGCTCATTCATTAAAGGCACGTGAAAGATCTTGAAAACACATAATCGCTCTATCTTTCCAAATACTTAGAAAAAACGCCCCACTAAAACGACAAGGATAATTTTGCACCCGTTTTACAGGAAGCTAGAAAATGTGCACTACCAGGTGTTCTCCCAACCTCTATCCGATACAGGTAATGTTAACATTGTGGACGTACTTACTATACGGCCACACCAATCCGACGTGACGTACTCAAATCTCACGTCATAACAGTTTATTAACGTTATAGAGGTGCCCAATTCCATGTACCTTATTCTGGTACTTCGAACTTTCACGTGTTCTGTGCTGGCTACAGAATAAAGAGCATACCTGTGCACCTAATATTGTCACTGTACTATTTTAACATTATGTGATAGAATAATAGCATTACATAATGTGAATAATAAAACAGAAACTGAAAAATCTTACGTTGACATCAAATACATAATTATAATTAATTTTTATCGCACTTGTGTCCTTTTCAAGACGTGGGGACTAGGAAACATTTAAGGAAATAGTTAAACTATCAAATATGGCGTAATGAAATCGAGAACGCCTTCTTCTCTAAAGTAGTTTAGAGTTATTTATAGTTATTTCCTAATCAGTACCAGTAAATTGGTATACAAAGGTATATATGTTTATGTTTGCCAGTCAGGTGACCTCCGGCGTGAGTGCAGCCCCCCCCCCCCCTTACTGGGTACATTGGCAGGTATACACCTAGTACATTGTACAGGTATACACCTAGTACATTGTACATGTACACACCTAGTACATTGTACATGTATACACCTAGTGCATTGTACAGGTATGCACCTAGTACATTGTACAGGTACACACCTGTACAATGTACTAAGTGTCTACATGTACAATGTACCTTTTTATGAGTTTTTAAACAATAAACGTTAATATTGTATGGTCTGTCGGTTCCCTGAGGCTGCAGCCTCAGGGAACCGACAGACCATACAATATTAACGTTTATTGTTTAAAAACTCATAAAAAGGTACATTGTACATGTACACACCTAGTACATTGTACATGTATACACTTAGTACATTGTACAGGTATACACCTAGTACATTGTACAGGTATGCACCTAGTACATTGTACATGTACACACCTAGTACATTGTACAGGTATACACCTAGTACATTGTACAGGTACACACCTAGTACATTGTACAGGTATACACCTAGTACATTGTACAGGTATACACCTAGTACATTGTACAGGTATACACCTAGTACATTGTACAGGTATACACCTAGTACATTGTACAGGTATACAGGGAATGGTACTACACCACACTGTATTTTATAGATAACACATGTATCTACTAAAACGCATTTAAAATCACACTCCATATAAGTTAATGTCAAGTTACACTCCATGTAAGTATAGGTTGAACATTTTTTAACAGCGGAAATCCGAGGCTTATCAAGTCGAGTATACACCGATATCTGGCCTAATTTGCAAATATTGTCGTATGAAGTCTTTGTAACGTATACCTCTGTCAGCGATCTGATCATAGAGGGGTGCTATATGTCTTATACACACTGATTAGACAAAGTACAATACCGCCTTCCCCGATCTCGTCCGTTTCAGATCAAAATGATGTGTTATGGACGGAAATTTTCTGCTCCAGTGGTGTCTGTCTGAAAAATTCTTGCCTTGTCAACATTTAACTGAATAAAAGTGTTATCGTTGAGTTTGATAAATGTTCGGTGATGTTACGATACTGTTTTACCTACAGAGCACTTGGTGTGGATATTTTGTTGTTTATTCAAATGAATACTATCATACTTTTTCGTTTGAAAAAGAAAACAAGTCCACATTTTCAATGCAAAATGAGGTTACCTGTTTAACATAGTGCAGTATTATCGGTATTTGCCTCTCTCTTTCAGCCATCAAATTTCATGTTCCCCATTCTCCTATACAATGGCTTCGTGCGTTTCCCTTTATCACCATTTAACCCTTTTATAACGCCGTCATTTTGGTTCACAATCAGTGGCAATATTTTGAGATTTTACTACTGAAATCTGATATGCACGAAGCAGATAGACGCACGCTAGAAAACAATGTCTGTATTCAGACAAATGGTTCCATTTTTCACTTAGGGAATGACAGGTAGTATTGATTTTAATAAGTTTTATTATAAGTACACAAATTTAAAAAAAATCGTAGACTAAGTGTTTCCAATAAATATGCAATGAAGTCGATTGATTATATTCTATTGATTCGTGTATTTCAGAAGGTTGAGACAGATACTAAAATACAATTCAATCAGATATTTCTTACTCGTTTTTAATAACAAATGATGTTTTAGGCATTTTCATGGCAGAAACCAATTATAGACAGGTATGAACCACTAGCAGATTTCGTGCTGTGCTATAGATCCAGTACAGTGAAAATATGCATGTTACATATTAAACTACAGGTGACATAATTCGATATCGGATGTTGCTGATTCTGTAGTATAAGTGGCCACGAACCTTGACTACTCTATAGTCGTGTCAAACACTGTTTTTATGAATTGATTATAATAAACAACTGTCTCTGTATTGAGCATAACTCCTCGCTAAGTAGATAATGATGTAGCGAATACCTGCCGTGAAATGAATGCTGGAACCTTTCTGTACCTAAACACAATACGGTTCAGCGTTCCGGACGAGCTGTGATGCATTACTCGTGTGTATCTCCCGGGCTGTATCCGGATACTGAGGCTGCAGCCTCAGGGAACCGACAGACCATACAATATTAACGTTTATTGTTTAAAAACTCATAAAAAGTAGCGGTTTTCAGTGTAATAGGAATATAGCTCCCGTGGGTTTGACTTGTCAGTCCATTGGGTATCATTTACAGTCATGTACGCACATCATTATTGGCAACAGGATAGGGACGTGTGCTTAAACTTTTTGCCCTAACGAGGAACTGAACCGGAGACTCCCGACTTCGCCTTAAGTCGCTCTACCTATTGGGTGAAAGGGAACGAATCCCTTAGTTGTGAAATAAAATGACCGTTACCAAATTTACAATTCAAACTACTTCCAACTTGCTTTTAGCTTTAAACTCTTATTTGTTTGACATTTGGGTACAAGACAGTAAAATGTGCCTACGTACCCGTGGAGATGGAGGCGCCACATAAGAACATAAAATTCCGTAATAAAACAGGCATTGACGACTGCAGGGCGACCGTGATGGCTTCTGCAGAATCGGTAATCAATAAGGCACGAGGGGCTTTAAGGCCTTCTAGGAGGTACAGGATGGGGGCCTTTTGAAAGTGTGAGTTGGGGGATATAAGGCCCTCTGTCAGTGGGGTTGAGGGGTTCGAGGCCTTCTGTCAGTGGGAGTTGTGGGATATAAGGCCTTCTGTAAGTGGGAGTTGGGGGATACAAGGCCTTCTGTCTGTGGTAGTGGGGGATATAAGGTCTTCTGTCAGTGGGAGCTGGGGGATACGAGGCCTTCTGTCAGTGGTGGTGGGGGATATAAGGTCTTCTGTCAGTGGGAGTTGGGGATACGAGTACGAGACCTTACGTCAGTGGTAGTGGGGGGATACAAGGCCTTCTGTCTGTTTTAGTGGGGGATATAAGTTCTTCTGTCAGGGGGAGCTGGGGGAGACGAGGCCTTCTGTCAGGGGGGGGGGGGGGGGTGGGGGGGGGGGGGGGGGGGGGGGGGGGGGGGGGATATATGGCCTTCTGTTAGTGGAAGTTGGGGATACGAGGCCTTCTGTCAGTGGGGAGGTAGGGGGTTAGGGGGATACAATACCTTTTTGCCAGTGAGCAGGGGAGAGGGGCATATAGGACTTTCTCTGGGAAGGGGGAAACTGGGGAGGGGTAAATGGGGAGGGGTAAATGACCTGTCAGTCGGAGAGGGGATAGTGTTTTGTCAGTAGGAGATAGGGCTAACGAAAGGACATGTGTATGGGTCCCTACTAGCCATCAACAAAAGACGATTGATCGCCGTGACAGTGGAATGTCTTCATGGCCCCTCACACAGTCCTATCGCCATGTTTATATACCTGGCCGATATCATTGACTACCTGTAAGTCCCTTTTCCAATAGGTGATCACATACATTGTCGTGTTTCCGCGAGGATCCTTGGGACTACAGGAATGTCCTGTACTCAACAATGAGTTGTTTTGAGCTTTAGACATCTTAATTAGGTACACTGATGAAAGTTTGATGGTCAATATCGCAGACTCAATCAGCGGGTTGTGACGACATGGTTCCCTGTACGATAGCAATGCTTTACTGTAAAAATTACAGATTTGGGAATAGATCACGATGATGGGAGGATCAATGTCATTTACTTATAAACCGCAAGATAATTAATTGCATACTGCTTGAATTTAAGGAAACCTATACGGCTCACTGAGAAAAGAAATAATCGTTATTACGAACCAGTAAATCGTTATTACGACACAGTTATGTGTATAATTATAACCGTACAATGTACCAATGTCGTTTTCACGACGCACTATTTTTCCCACGGTGAGGAACCCGTAGTTCATTCGAATTAAGGATCCCTGACCCAATACAATCTGGCTTTTCGTACAAACAGAAGCATTCCATGAATTTTGTTTTTGATTGAACTGTGTCACAGCTGGACCAAAATACTCCCGTCCACCAGGTAACTCAGTCGGTAAGAGCGGTAGTACAGTATAACAATCTGAAGTCCAGGGTTCGAACCCCGGTCTAGACCTGCTGACATTTTACACTCAGAACACGGTTGTTGATTATATGTTGTTTATTTCATCTTTATCATTTTTCATAAAAGACCCGCAAGGTATCAACTTCCTTTCAGAAATATTTTTTTCAAAGCTATTGGCATACCGAAAAATGTGTCCAACGAGTAGTTAAAGGCTACGGCAGTGACACGGGGATCCTTAAAAAGTAACCATTCCGCTTTACATGACGAAACAGCATGCTTCCTACTCAGCGCGTTATCACCATAGTAATATGAATGTCTAACCAATCAAAACGCAGTACGTGCGTTCCGGCCAATGTTTTGAATAAGTTAATATAAACCGTGCAGACTTGATTATCGGACATATCAAATATCTTCATTCGAAATTCACGCCCACATTGTATGCACGCTTTTTGTAACATTTATACTTGTGATTGATAGCCAATACACTTTAGTAATGGTTTATGTGACGTCCACACGAACTCCCGATAGGCCTAACTTCAAATCATTAATTGTCATTATATTGTTATGAATTAACAATTCATGTGTTTTTTTTTATATATATAGTGGACCACTACAATAACGTGCTTCTAAACAGGTAAAAACGTGTCACATAGCATCACAGAAACAGATCAATCACAGGTTTGACAGACACTGGGAATGGATGCTGAGGCGACTAATGGACGGGAGGATTGACTGAGGTCTGTGGAGGATAGTATTGTTGACGAGTGATTTACATTCTAATATATACATATGTATGAAACGGTCCGATAAAATCTTAAGACCTCTTATTTGTATATATTTGTATTACTTGACACCATTGTTAATCAGCATCACTAGATATTCCGTGTTTACCAGTATCGTCTAACCCGGGGATTATATAACAGATCTAGATCACGATAGAAAGTCGCAAGTAAAGGACATAAACACATACACTGAAACATATTACTGAAGAAGATTCTAGCGTTAACATCCGGGCAATCGAAGAAGATCAGTTTTCTATCGGATTTGTTATGCATATCTGGCTTTATAGCGTAACACAGACTTCCGGTAGCTAAACAGTGCAGCAACACGGTCAGATTAAAAGCGTCATCTCCTAACGAGGATCACATTGAAGGTTCGATGATTTAACGTTAGAAGCCAATCGGCCAGCTGATCCGTCTTCGATTCCAGCTTACAGAGGTTTACGGCGGTTGCGTAACCATTATAATGACTGCCGGTCCAGCTAAGATATAGTATAACACTTCAGCTTTGAAGAACATACGATCTCCGAGTTATTGTTCTCCGGACGTTACGGTTGTAAGATATAGTGGTGATTTTCGAGCTTCCTTTTCCGCTTTTGTCTGAGCTGAATGGAACATCACAGCTCAAAAGAACCCCGTTACGACAGCGGCTCCAATAAAATCCTAGACCCGCACAGTTTAGCTTTATCTAAATCGACCGAAAATAGTACTTTGTACTACAATTAACTACTTGTGGAAAATGTTAACTTCTTGACGGCCAACCTTAGGGTATTTCCGGCCCCATGAAGGCCGGCTCTGATAGGTAGAAATACCTATTATTGTTGTCTTTATACGGGAAACGGGGGGAATAATGCTGCTTTATTGACCCAGGTCAGTTCCTTTGAACTCTGTAGGGTGCCTGATATTGTAGGGGGTTTACAACCCTAATAGTTGTTTAGTGTGTTTTAGTTGTCTCTTTCGGCCTATAGGCACAGTAGTATATAATACACCACTGAGTTTACCGAAAACCTATAGAATTTTACTCCGTAAGGCAGTATCGCTATTTTACAATGCAAATCAATCATACGTGCAGGATTCTTCGGGCTTAAACAACAATATAGATCCCCTTTCAGAAAGTCGTTGTCGGCTGTATTGAACTTCACTGTTTAATCAATATCCGAATATATAACGCCAATAGCTATGACGTAATAAAGACATAATTCTATAGATTTGCAGCTGTAATTTCTGTAAGAAAGTTTCCTTGTCAGTAAGGTGATTAACACGCTCATCTCCCTTTGTATTGTCAGATACTGACATTGATAATTATGGAGATTTCCAAGATAATATAATAAAAAAGTGGATTTTCGTCATCAAAAGATCGTTCGTAAGATTGCGTCATCGCTATTGTCAATTTTGATTGACTCCTAATATTGCCGAAGGTGATCGTCTCAGTGGCTAATGGTGTTTACCCGGGTAGGTAACAGGTAATTTATCTCATGGTATAGAGCTGACACGTAGCTCTATGTCTACTCAAACCGTCATCACTACCTTAACATCCTCACCATCGCCGTTATATAGAATGATTGTTTCCTGTCTTGCTTCTGATTTGTTTATACAATACTTTTTAATCACTCACAAATGATTGAATTACCTCCCCTGGGATCTTGGTTGTTTTCGGGGGTTATCGGATGACGTCAGGTTATATCAGTTAATATATTATCTAATCATTGTTTGATTCTGAATTAATAAATAGCGATATTTTGTTAATCGGGGAACAATTTAGTCCCCCGGTACCCCGCTCAGTAATGGCTGTTTTAATTAGGAAATCGACCACTTGTTACGTAAGCTAGGGTTTCGAACCCTGGTGTGACCAATTTAGTATACACAGACTGAAATAACGCTAACGCCCTTACAGACACTTCCCGCGGGGGACGAAATCAAATTACGGGGACAGCGAACAAAGGACAAGACGAGTGTGAAATTAGTGGATGACACGTGTTCCACGTATCCAACAACAATCGATTTGATACCCGGATCAGGTCCCGGCTTCTTAAAACTTTACACTTTGCAATGCTCAAAAGGATGTGGCTTGTCTTCATTTTAACAATTCATCTGTAGAAACGGTACTGGTATGTATTGTAGGTGGCGGGAAGGGACTCGCTACTTGAACTTACTGGAAGTTTGGTACTTCTGTAAAATAACAGAGGCGTTTGTGTAATTTATATTCCGTAATATATTTAGTTTATATAATTACATGTCTAAGGTAATATTGGTTAATGACAATTTATAGACCTAGGTTGTGACCAATAATGGCCTGAGAGAAGGACGTTGTGGTCAGTGTGGTCAGTAGAGCCAGCCCGGGGGTAGAGATCGTTATCTACCTAATGGTTACTCACAATAGGGGCACACTTCGGCTGTCACCTCTGATATAGAGATATCACAACTGGTCAGCGCATCAGAGAGCAGTGATGTAATAGTTTGATCACTGTCCGAACTGGTCCTGTCGCGTGTCTGAGTGGTCAGTATATTATCATGATCTCTTACCAAGATGACAGCACTGACAACGTTTTGCTGTATATTTTTTCTTTAAACTCAATATATATCTGTTAACCTGATCAGTCAAAAAGTGTAACGCCATTTAAATGCGTGTAAGAAAACACTAATCCGATTCACTATTCTGCTGCAATCAAGTCATAGCCAGACTATACGTTAAACACGCGAGCAGAAGTATTTAAACCACTAAACTATAATTGATTGAACTGTGCAGATGTTTAAATCACCTGTTGACGATGATGAGTCGAAAGACAATATGCTCCTTACATATGTGCACATTTAATACAATAGTCAGTGTTCCTTTGGAGACGTACACAGCTCGTATTGACGTCATCTGTCGTTAGTTTATTCGGGTTAGACCAGCCCCCCCCCCCCCCCCCCCCCAACATACAAACAAACAAACAACCCGTCAAACAGCAATATAATGCCCGGCACAATAGTTATTAGTACCAGGAAACATTGAACAGTTTTTAGTGCGGGATGTACTATTTGTCTCTGGTTTTGTTTGCATATAATATGTGGGAACTTGAAAGAGACATGTTCTTTAATTCAGCTTGCACATTCAATTTATAATTGATTGATTCAAACGCATGAGCATCAATACCCGCTGTTGACATTTTCCGGCGGAAGTGGAGCAGGTGCATCCCTCATCCCGCAATCAATAATTAATGATTGTGTCAAGAAAATTCTTTGAAAAAAAAGAAAAAAGAAAAATAGAGAGGATTAAATCTTCAAAACAGAGAAGAAGTTAAATTGTATGCAGTGCGCTTGTTATTTAACATTCGAACCGAAAATGTGTGTGCTGTCGACACAAACATCGATAAACTTGAACATGCTATAAAGAGCCGAGTGTCACGGAAGTGTACCGGAGCATTTTCTCCATCGAACTTAATTATCGATATTATCAGTTTGTTTTGTATTGAAATCAGAAGAAAGCGGATGCCAGCTGGTGTATGGATGTAAAAGAAGTACCGTTACATTGCATACACCCCTCCCCAAAATAGCCGGGAGACGTCCGTACGCAGTATCTCACCTTCTCAATGACGGAGGAAGTACAGACTTCCGGTAATGTATGACTTTGGTGCGAAGAATTAAAAAATATCCCCAGGACAAAACGGTACACACTTGAATGGTTGGTATTAGGTATCAAAGGGGGTTTATTTTTGCTGGAGTCTGAGATCGAGGGGGAGCCCAAGTTCCACCCTGCAGCCCGGAATTTCCCACTGACCACACTCAACACGGCTATAACGTGTATTTGTTTTCCTCCTAGGGCATGAGAAACACTAACAGTAAACAATTCCCAGGCAGTCAGAAGGCATTGACCTCAGCAATCTCTCCCCACCGCGCCCCCCCCCCCCCCCCCCCCAACAACAACAACAGGAGGAAGGTCAACTTAATATACAAATTGTTGTTTTATTAATTCTCTTGTCATCGTTTGTAATTTAAGGCTCTGAATCAAACGAGGTATTAACCTGGATGTTGTTTTTATTGGCTTTCAAATCACATGAATGAAGTTCTGAGGGAAGAGTCAATGATATACATTAAATTGAATAAAATAGCAAAATATGTTCATTAAGTTAGCATTATGGTTTATCTATATGAAAAAAAATAAAGAGAACATTTTCGTCAGATATATCGTCATATGGGCGGATTGGTCGAGTGGTTAACACTCCGACCTTCCAAGCAGGCGGCCGAGGTTCGATCCCTGAAGTCGCCGTACGCATGGAATATAAGAGAAAGTGTTTTTTCTCCTGCCCACACAACTCCATCAACCTAGGTGGTGTATAAAATGGTCTGGGGTGGTTGTTGCGGTATCTGTGCTGTAGCATTCAAATGAGGTGGCACTATAAATGATACCGTTGGAAGCACGGTCCCACTACAAACAGAACACAATACATCTCCAGCACACACACAGGCATACACACATAGGGATATATTAGCAAGGTGGCATAGGACTATTAGTTAGCACCTGATAAGGCAGCTCCTGCGAATTCCTCAATATTGTATTGATTAATGTATATGCTAATTGTATTGACTGTATAAAATTGTATAGCTATGTACTGTAAAGCGCGTTAGAGTGGCTTATGTTAGCTGGATAGGGCACTATATCAAATGTTGTATATCTATCTATCTATGTGGGGTTGCATTTTGGGGAACATCTTCATCGGATAGCTTTCCATGAACATTTTCATGAGATACAATGCTTTCATAATGTGATGTTGTTATACATGTATATGAAAATCTGTCGTGCTGACTACTATCATAGCTGATGTATTACCGGTAATGTGTACTTCATCTCAACCTGGTCGTAACCTAAGATAAAAGAGCTACTCATTGTTATAAATTAACATTTATAAACAGCTGTGAGTACACAGAGGTCAAGCTGTGTATTTTAAACCGTCCACGTTATCACTTGTATAGACGTCCATACTCCAGGTTTCCTCTGTTTAAGATTAATCATCCACTTTGGTAATTTTCTTTAATTTTTTGTGGAGTAAGTTTTACGTTTTTTTTATATATCATTTATCTAAACGTGTAGTGCATTTGAAATGAAAAGATAAGTTTACAAATATAAGTAAACAGCGCGTGCATCCTCGTACGTGTTGTCGTCAAGCTAACAACACCAGGAGTGTACCTACTTATATAATTACTCCAGTCATAGTTCCGTGTGTTTATCTGTATATCTGTAATTGTGTATGTAAATGTTTGTATATCTGTAATTGGGTATGTAAATGTTTGTATATCTGTAAGTGTGTATGTAAATGTTTGTATATCCGTAATTGTATATCTGTAATTGTGTATGTTAATATTTGTATATCTGTAATTGTGTATGTTAATGTTTGCATATCTGTAATTGTGTGTGTAAATGTTTTTATATGTATGTAATTGTGTATGTAGATGTTTGTATATCTGTAATTGAGTATGTAAATGTTTGTATATATGTAATTTGTATGTAAATGTTTGTATACTGTAATTGTGTATGTCAATGTTTGTATATCTGTAATTTGTATGTAAATGTTTGTATACTGTAATTGTGTATGTAAATGTTTGTATATCAGTAATTGTATATCTGTAATTGTGTATGTTAATGTTTGTATATCTGTAATTGTGTATGTTAATGTTTGTATATCTGTAATTGTGTGTGTAAATGTTTTTATATATATGTAATTGTGTATGTAAATGTTTGTATATCTGTAATTGGGTATGTAAATGTTTGTATATCCGTAATTGTATATCTGTAATTGTGTATGGAAATGTTTGTATATCTGTAATTTGTATGTAAATATTTGTATATATGTAAGTTGTATGTAAATGTTGGTATATCTGTAATTGTGTATGTGAATGTTTGTATATCTGTAATTTTGTATGTAAATGTTTGCATATATGTAAGTTGTATGTAAATGTTGGTATATCTGTAATTGTGTATGTTAATATTTGTATATCTGTAATTGTGTGGGTAAATGTTTTTATATATATGTTATTGTGTATGTAAATGTTTGCATATATGTAAGTTGTATGTAAATGTTGGTATATCTGTAATTGTGTATGTTAATATTTGTATATCTGTAATTGTGTGTGCAAATGTTTGTATATATGTAATTGTGTATGTAATTGTTTGTATATCTGTAATTGTGTATTTAAATGTTTGTATATCTGTAATTTTGTATGTAAATGTTTGCATATATGTAAGTTGTATGTAAATGTTGGTATATCTGTAATTGTGTATGTTAATATTTGTATATCTGTAATTGTGTGTGTAAATGTTTTTATATGTATGTAATTGTTTATGTAAATGTTTGTATATCTTTAATTGTGTATGTAAATGTTTGTTTATATGTAATTGTGTATGTAATTGTTTGTATATCTGTAATTGTGTGTGTAAATGTTTTTATATGTATGTAATTGTTTATGTAAATGTTTGTATATCTGTAATTGTGTATGTAAATGTTTGTCGCGTGCAGTTATTGAGCACGTGCCGTGGCCGCTTGGTCGGAGGTTGACAAGGTTTATGGGTTGGTTTCTACCTCTCTAGTAATAATCTCCCATTTATAAGCAAGGCTTCTTGAAAATAGTCTGGGATAATGCTAACAGATTAATACCGCTACAATACTGTTATTACCACTTTGTTAAACTTAAACTGTATTAACCTTCGTTAGCTATTGTAAATGTTTGCTAATAACCAACAACTATGGTGTAATAACGATAAAGATATAGTGTTTGATACCTGGTTAGGTATGTTCTCACCTATTGATTAGCTTTGACGGGGAGTTACTAGTCTGATCTCGTCAGCAACACAAACGTTACCTTGGAGTCTATAACCGATATCTATATCAGTGTTTAATACACCATGACGTGGAGTATCTGGTTTTATTTCAAATTCAAAACAATAACATTCCTGCTACACAATTATATATATATATGTTTTGTGTCGCGATGTCCTGTATCCCCGACGTGTCACCGAGCAGAGTTATATTTATATCTATATACGGGCCATTGGTTAGTCTCATTGTCTTCTGATGGTACCATTATACATAATAAATAAAACATTTCTTTCTGGCTAATTTTAGAACGGTGAGGACTTTTGTTAAATTGCTTTAGATATTATTTGTAAAATATAGGTTGTTTGCTTTCCTTTTTCAAATTCCGACAATTTTCGGACAATGTTAAGCTGTCGAGATTCCGATGAAAATGGTTCCATGGTCTATAAATGATAAGGGTATTTAACAACAATACACGGTTATATCTACTACACTATAGATATACAGCCGGACAAAACCAAAATAACTTCGGAACCACAAATATGGAAGGTATCTGAGAAACCTATTATGTTTACTCATCTATGTTGGGGTGTACCTCTATCAGGTCCTCGCCCTAGTAGTTGCCATTGTCTTTACATAAAACCATGTAGGTAATTAATGCTATCGCTAATATCCCGGCTCATCTCGTGGGGTCAAATCTAACGGAAGATCGGAAAAACATTTTATGGTTGGTTAATCTCCATGTTCGGTTGTAGGTAAAGTCATTTATCTTAATAGTAGTGCGTTATAAATACAGCCGACTTTAATTAGAGCAGATACCAAAAACACTCGGAGTAGGCCAACACGTGTACCGTACACACACATGCTAATTTGTCAGTATGTAAACAAGATACCTTAGTTAGACGACTAAGTTGGACGTAGATGGTATCGGATAGTGTTATACAACCATGCTGTCTTTTTGATTCTCTAGGAATAAGAACAAAATCATACGATCTCTAAGATGTTCCAGAACAATGCATCGTCACGATAAAATCATATTAGTTAATGTGAATTTAAGATCACTTCGTGTGGGACAGATTATATTGCGTCGTATCCATATTTGCACGTGCAATTCCATACATGCGAATAAAACACTGTGCCCGTTTATAGTGTGCGTGTTATTTATATAGTTTATAGACAGTATGTAGTACATTCGAATACATTATTAAGAATATATGCATACTTTAATAATTTACATGATTTGCCTTTCCTTTCATGTCTTACTTATAAAGTATTTCACAGCACGGACTAATTTACACGTGCGGACCACTATCAATTGCACGGGTAGAACGTCACCTTGTCATCGAGTTCCACCAGTTCACGTGAAGCTGCCTCGCTTTGACCTGTAAAGGTGTATTGATTGCTGTTCGATCGATCGTTCCTGATATCCATAAGACAGCTGCTGAGCTGAGCATCGTCTAATTAGCGAGCAGGTGGTCTGGGCTCGTGGAAAAGGCATATGTCCAGATATGGAACCTGAGTGCACGACCGAAATCACGTGATCAACGGGACAAGATCGAGAGATCGTCGACCAATAGGACACATGGTCTTTTCCGTGTCTTTCTCCTATCTTCTCCAACCGTTCCGTTCCCCATTTGGCTTTGTCGCCATCCTGCTACATCCTATGTCTACACATTTTCAATGCATCGCTATTTTTAACAACCCATTCATACGTTAAATAGCTTTGATCTAACCGTCACGAATGAGAACTCGATTGTATTAAAGACGGTATCACGTGTACTGATCAGTATTCACTGCAGCGAGCAGTAACGAAAGGCTGTTTTACACAACTCGAACTTTAATGTAAATTTTAATTGAACTAGCTGCAATAAAGTATAATTCCGAAACCCCTTTGTACAAAAGAAGTGTGCCGAAATGTGACGCCAACATCCTGATAGCCAATGAGAAGTCTGATGGCATGTGGGGACCGGCTAAAAACGCGTGCTGCATAGGACTCCACCAGCATACTCTCAGACCGGTCATTTTACCAATATTTGAATAAAGAACGAATAAGTACAAATATGTCATAAGAGATTTACATGCTCTTTGTCATATTTCGGGAGAACGTTTCACATTATCGTTTAATTAGAATAAAAAATACATTTTGTTGATATTGAACGAGCACAACTATCGGTAAATTGTTCTAGTCAAGTTGACAGTGCTCGCTATACTAAAAGGGTCTCGATGTAAAAGTATACTCCGCACGAACAAAATGTGCTTCCAACTGGAACGACACATACCTAATCCCGAGTAAGGACATTAGGCGAGTGGGAGCACCTGTCCTGGGGTAGCCCCACCTGTATGGAGATGAGACTGACGTAGTGATGTAGAGGTATGAATATGAATGGGAGGACAATGGAGAGACGCGTGCCAACACACCTGCTCTATGTATAGGAATCGTTTGCTTAATACCGTCACTTTTCATCGGCCTGTACGTGCATTATTCTGGATCTTACCCCGAGACAACAGAACCCTTGTGACCTTAAACACCCGGCAGTGCCATTAACGCGAGGCCAGGGTACCGTTAGCACCGCCCCTCTCTTTCTTTCAAGTTACTGATGGCTAGTCCAATGCTCGCGTGTCGCTTGTTATTTTTGGACACCAAATGTCAACACTCATTTGGCCGTGTAAAGGATTCTAACTTAGTGTATAGCTATGGGTGCTCTTCAAAGCCACGCACGCTGGATTGTGTACGCGTCGTCGACAGATGATTCTTTGTCGTACGTGCACCTGCCCTGGACACGCGCTCGTGCCACGAAATGATCCCACGTTCTAATGGACAAATAACGGTACAATTGTGATTAAATTTAACTACAAAGAGAAATTGGTCACTATTAATATATCGGCTGCGTTTGTTCACCTTTCCTAACCTGATGTGGCCCCGTGTATCGGTGTCCCCAACCGTCAACAAAGTCCGCAGGATTCCGTCAGTATCACAAACAAAGGCACATTCTGGTCTCGTGGTACCCCAACTGGTGACTATAGGCCTAAAATAACCGTCACCTCTCCTCAGCAGCAGATGGGAGACGGGTACCGTTAGGCTCAATATAGAATTTCGCGTGGTCTCTTTGTTTCAGAACTTAGCAGCAAATGTCAAAAATTCTGATACAGGTCTTAAATTCTCACACAAAGGAACTGTTTGACAAAGTTTTCGCTGACTTCTAACTTACTGTTTCACTCGTTGTGGGCATTATTTCATTTACATACCGATACATTTGATGAAATAAATGTATGCTTTTGAGTTCCAACTTATGTAACACAGCTCACATTGTCTCGGATACATGTAGAATGTTTCAAAATAAAACATGACACCCAATTTATGTCAAATGCTTTTTAACAAGAAAAGAACGCGAAAACATCGATTAACATAACTGTTATATTTAAGATACAGCCTGTTTTGGTCACTCTACAGCGTATACATTATATATGATATATGCAAAGTCATAATTATAATATGTATGTATAAAGTTTATAAGTCTCTTAACGTTGTTTCCCCTCACACAAGTGGCCGTTCTCGCCCCCTCCTGTATGTACTCTACCCATTTCGATAATCTACCGGAATGTGAGGGCGGCCCCGGTAATCTGTCTTATATTAGGATATTAGGACCACTTCCTGTTTTTCTCAATGTAATGTACATGTCGACTGAATACATATCTGATGGTTACATGTGATACCCTTAACTTCTACATGCCGGTCAGCTGGATAGCTTATAAATATCATCAAATAGCAATTAAAAAACAGCAGGCCTTCGAATACAGATAGACATACAAATATTCAAGTCTTTTTATCCGGTTTAAATTCACACTTTTCAGATTGTTCGAAATACCAAACTACCAACTGCGGTTCATGAGTTCATGATACAAGTACCTCCGATCCAGATGGGAACACGGAGCAGTATCTATAATGTTCATTATCAAACTGGCGGACATGTTTTGTATATTTCTTTAACGAGAAAACCCTGTCTAATCACTACGGATTCATAAGCGTGACAATCGTGAACGAATAAAACCCTTTTTTTGTGCGTGTGATTTACTTGATCGCCACACAAGTCGGTTTTATTTGACACTGATGTTTACTTACTCATTTTAAATGTATTTGTAACATGGCTTCTTTCTTTATCACACATACCTATATCACAGCTATTTGGTCAGATATAAGACGTCGCCCCAATGAATACCCTTGATAATAGATATTACACGACAACTTCCGGTGTTACACAACAGAGTCGACAGAGAAGAGATAACCCTGATACAATATAAAGTTCCTTTGATGACAGAAACCGGAGAGTGTTCATCATACAAAACACTCATCTATTTTTATTCCATCTTGGAGGTCTTCCTTAAGTGTTAGTGTCTGGACCAAAAATTAAACTGACCGGTAATTACCTTGCTGAACAAAGGTTGATTCATGGTTGATATTTTATGGAAGTGCAAAATACTAAGAACTCTGAAATTGTACTGACTGAATATATATAAAATCGCCTGTGTCAAGAATAGTGAATGAAGTAGAAGTTTTCATTATGAGAATGTATAATAAACAATTCTATAAACACTGTAATTTTCGAGCGTGTTTTCCTCTGGCGATACGGGAGTGAACATACATATTTATAACGATAAGACAATGATAATCCGTCACCTTCTCACACACAAACATGCGAACCTTTGCAAAAGGCCTTCCTCAAGCTATATAACGGCGTAGCCTTTCATCATGTGGTCGATGAAAATACAATTGACCGATGTCTATCTCTGAAAATATATGTATACATAAAGAGTGATTTTGAGAAAATTATCTTTTGAAAATGTTCAATGCCTAGGGTCAGACGGAGGTGTGAGATTAGCGCTATCGTCAGACCACAGGGGTCATCGGCAAATGGACAAGACCCAGTGATATTGTGTGGTGCGTTTGATGTCCAGTATCAGGACATTCATGAATCGGCTGGACAATGTGTACCTATCTTGGTCCTGTATCCAGCCTTCCAATCAGGGTAGCGTCGAATCTCTACGCTGGGATGCCATATGGCTGTTAGGCTGTTGTGACATAATCATTTCTGCGGCACCTGTTTCAGGTGACAAAGGGATACCGCATCGTACGTCATACCTAAAAATAGATACTGATCAATTTCGTCAAAAAACTAATAACCTATTAATTCGACACCAATGAAAAATTAACGAAGTTTAAACAGATAAATGTGCTGCGATGCCAACTGTTCCAGTATAATAGAGGGTTACCCTTACGTGTGTATACAATCATATTGACATCCTAAATCTCTTCGATGGATTCAATTAAATTCAGTTCAATTTATTGACTTACGGCCCATGAGTACATATTACATATTACATACACTACATTATAAGGATGTGAAAGTTAAAGATAAATATATTTGCCAAGACGGCTTAATTCCTTGTTGTTATTGACACACAATAACTGTATTAATTTAAATATTGATTGACTTCTTAAGTCAAAGATGATATTTTAGTGCATACAGTCAATAGCCGCAATGCCATACACTGTGTGTTCCCCTTGTGCTTAATTGAATTAAATGTAATGTCGTTTATTGTAGCTAGATACAAGAATATATAATTAGTGTCGAATATGTTAAAACAGTAAACATTAGCCTTGTAGATCTATTCTTATGACAAAGTTAAAGTTAGCTGCCTTGTGTAAATGTTTAATGAAGTAATTATCTTTTGTTGGTGAAATTATAATTAGATAACTACATCATTTGTATACTAACCAAAATAATAATTGCATTCACATACCTATTCGTGGGAGGGTTCCTATTCGTGGGAGGGTTGGAGGAATATCCCCTATTGTTACGTGCGTGCAATGGATTGAAACGAAACCGATTGATACATGTACGGTGGATTTTTTAGGTGGCGGGATGTATTGTAAATTTGGCAAAAATAGCGTGACTTAGTTCTGTCGCGGTATGGGCACGTCACCTATACATTGTGTTACACTTTAACTTACACAGACAAAGTAACACACAGCTATTACTGGTCGTCTAAAATTCGCTATCATTCCAAGTTGTCAGAGAATATCATAGAAAAAGCAAAATAGTTTGTTACGATACGCAGGCCTCCATACGAACAACCATTACCGCAAATAGCTGTTGAGAGGACGTTAAACAATACTAAACCAAATCAAACCAAGCCGCAAATATTTCGGACATACTAGATGCCCTGAAAACATACCTTTATTACAGGAAACCAACATCCTGACCGAATGTTATATACAGTATCCTCGCGGTATTATTTAGATACATATTAATTAACACATATTTCACCTTTTTTCAGGTTTCACAATAAAACTGTTTCTTTTAAAGAAAAGCGATTCTGACAATAAAACGATGCACGGAAGCGTCAGGTACAAGCATGTGGTTGGTGGCGCAGGGGATAATGCACCAGTCTCTCACCAACTCGATAGGTGTTCGATTCCACGGATCCAGGGCGTGAACGGGTCATCTGGTCGTTCTCCGGGTACTCCGGTTAACATCCCCGTGTTTCATAATTGTTGTAAATAAAGTCGTTCAGGGACAAATGGATATCTTTCGGATCGACATGGCCTATGAAAAACAGAGCTTTAGAAAAAAAACCCAAAAAAACACGTCAGCACAAGAGTCAAAGTAATAAACGACCATATATAACTATAGTGGCCGATGACAATCTATACCGATTCATTGTAGGGCCATTATAATTACCGGTTATTAAAAGCATGCAGGTGTTTATGGCAAAATTATCATTTGGCAAAGAAAACAATTCCTGCAATCTTCCTAGGTATCTTTGAGTTTTACTTATAACGAGTAGTTAGTGTCGCCTTGTAATTGATTACTAGCACTATCCAATGCCGTGATTACACTACCCTTCGTCGTAATTACACTATTATAGGTCGTGATTACACTACCATATGTTGTAATTACACTATTTGGGTCGTGATTACACTAGTTTAGTTCGTGATTACATGACATCCTAGGTCGAAATTACACTATTATAGGTCGTGATTACACTACCCTATGTCGTAATTACAATATTATAGGTCGTGATTACACTACCATATGTCGTAAATACACTATTATAGGTCGTGATTACACTACCCTAAGTTGCAACTACACTACTGCATCCTAGGTTGTAATAAAACATTCTATGTCGTAATTACACTGTCCAATGCCGTGATTACACTACCCTAGGTCGTAATTACACTGTCCAATGCCGTGATTACACTACCCTAGGTCGTAGTTACACTGTCCAATGCCGTGATTACACAATAACCTAGGTCGAAGTTACACTATATCTGATGTTGTAATAACACTATCCACTGTAAGAATAATACAGGATTGGTCTTGGTTAATTACGATTTTTTTTATATGTATATTCAAACAAGAATGTTTAAAAAAAATAACATCAGCACACAAATTAAATATTGAATGTGGCGGGTATAACAATATCGAAAGAGGAAACAGATTGTATTCATTATGTAATATGAATGAGGTAGAAGATGAATTTCAGTTCATTTTGAAATGTCCTTGTTATGCTGACATAAGAGCTAAATTCATCAAAAAATATTATGTAAACCGTACTAGCATGTTTAAAATTATCCAACTGCTAAACAGTAATAGTTTATCAGAAATAAGAAACTTTGGAAAATATCTAGTGCATGCGAACAAGAAAAGGTCTCAACCTCTTTAATTAGTGGTTACTGTTCACTCTCCACTATATTATGTACAAATATAATACCTAGACATATTATGTTTGCATGGATGTATATTGTTTTGTACTGTATATATGTTGTTATTGGTAAGTGGAACGACTTAAAGTAATAATAAACTTGTAAACTTGTAAACTGTCGTGATTACATTACCTAGGTCGTAATAACAGTATCCTAGGTCGTGATAACACTAAATTTTAGATTGAAATGACAATACCTTCGGTAGTAATTACACTAACAAAGTCTGTGATTACACTACATACTATGTCGTAATTACACTATCCAATGTGGTGATAACACTAATCCGAGGTATCAATTACACGACATGCTGGGTCGTAATTACACGACATTATCGGTTTTGATTACACTACATACTATGTCGTAATTACACTATCCAATGTGGTGATAACCCTAAGCCGAGGTATCAATTACACTACATCCTAGGGCGTAATGACACTATCCAATGTGGAGATAACACTAATCCGAGGAATCAATTACACGACATGCTGGGTCGTAATTACACGACATTATCGGTTTTGATTACACTACATATTAGGCAGCGGTAAGTATCATTGTCTTACGTGATGACTTTATCCTAGTTTGTAATTACACTATCAAAGTCTGTGATTACACGACAAACTATGGCGTAATTACACTATCGAATGTGGTGATAACACTAATCCGAGGTATCAATTACACGACATCCTAGGTCGTAATTACACGACATTATCGGTTTTGATTACACTACATATTCGGCAGCGGTAAGTATCATTGTCTTACGTGATGACTTTATCCTAGTTTGTAATTACACTATCAAAGTTATGGTCATTACTCTATACTAGCTCGTAATTACACTATCTCAGGTCGAAGTTACACTAACCTCGGCCGTAATCACCATACCTTGGGCCGTGAATACAGTCTATTCTCCTGTACTGCGGACCGCTGCTTGAATAGTGTAAGTTGTGTAGTACGATTCAATATTGAATATCTTGTGTAATTAACGTTTATTTTCTTGAATACTCTTTGTTGGATGTGAAATACTTCTCACCTATCATTAAAAGCAAGGGAAAACTATTTCGTTTATCGTTTAAATATGACGTCTTGATCGCGTCATTGCACAGATATTATAATTATAAGCGTGCGTCATAAAATTAGGAATTACATTTTAAGCAGAATAGGGAAGTATGTTATTTTTAATATGAATGCAATGAAGGCATGTAATTTTTAATATGAATGCAATGTAGGCATGTGATTTTTAATATGAATGCAATGTAGGCATAAGTAGTGTATGTGGGTAGGGAGGTAGGTAAGAATGGTCAAAGCTGATTTAGCAGAAATACAATGGCCATGGCATTTGTCAGACTTAAGGAAATAATGCGGTAACACTAATACTAAGTAATTACAACCTTTACGAACGGGCTGGAAAGCTTCTCAACTTGAACACAAATAATTAGCGTGTAATGTTCATTCCCGGCGAGTTGCATTATTAAACAGTTTGTAGCCCTCACCTCGGGACTACTGTTCTCTGGCGTGCCTTGTAATCACTTCACCTAATAATCTCAACTTTTTTTACAATGAGCTTCCAGATTAACCTAATCAGCAAAATAACTTAAGCCGCCATTTCAAATCGAACAAATGGCACCTGAATCAAAGCGGAGTCAGTATTATGGCGTCCGCTAGCACCCGGTAACCTCTTGTAGCATGCAGAAAAATAAATTGACGGAGAGAGATACAACATTCTCTCTATTTTTTCCTTAATATATTTAAGAAAAAACCGGATATAGGCCTACCACATAGTTCCACTGAAGGTGGGAAAAAATACTCACGTTTTACCTCCAAATTTGAATTTACAATATCCTAAACTTTGATTTTTTGGCTTCATTCACAAAGTGTCATCAGTATATCACTGTATATATATGGTAGCACTTTGGCGTCGCGTGTGTCCCACCAGACTGGAATGGGTACATGTCCTTCGGAATGATAGTTAGGCTTACCCTCGCTTGGTAGGGTGAAATTTAAAAAAAATGCCATGCTATGTCAGTCGAGTCAGACTCCGTCATTTGGAACACACCAATTCAATGTGTCTTCCAGCATTCATTCTTCTTTCGTCAGAGGTCATTTGTGTCCAGTTTGTCGTCAGGGGTCACTTGTGTCCAGTTTCAGTCGAGATATTACCGGTACGTAAAAAACACAGACAAATGAAATTCTTTTTGAAATTTTGAACATTTTATTTTATTGCTTTCCATAAAACAAAATTGCTCATTGTTTTTGGTACAAGGGGACGGCAAATCTGTCCCCCGTCCCAAACATTTGGTCCCTCCTTTCACACAGGAAAGGTACAAAACCACCCTCTGACAAATCACACCCGAGATAGCTGGACTACCTAACATCGAAACCGATCTCCGGATTGTAGCCGAAGAATCACATTTCTCTCGTACACAAAGGAGCACATGGTCAACAAACCAATAGAATGGAACAATTTAACGGACTGTTAAGCAAAAGTAGTAGGTTTAATTTTTTAACATATATTTCATTTTCCCCAACATAATTCGATTATTTTTTCAAATAAAATAACAGTAAAATAACGTAGATTATCTACGTTTTGTTGCTTCAAAAAAACTAAAAATATAAATTCAAAATGTGCTTTTGAACTGTTATCAACACAAATATGAGAAAAATATTAATTTAATCCACTTGAAATTCTAAAAGATGTTTCCACGTCTCCTTTCGCTTCTCATATATACCAATCATGCGCCTTCTAACTCGGAAAAAGTCTTCCTCACATTCAAATTACTCCATTAAATACTCCGTACTCTCGGGCTTGTGACTCTCGCAAAACGAAATCGTACAAGACCTGTACCAGTCAGCTCGAAGGTCTGCTAGGTACGCAAAGTTTATTATAGGATTCTATCACAGACGTCGTAGCTTTGCAGTTTAACCTTGAAAGACAATATTTCTATCATATCTATTGCCACTGCCTATCGGTCTCCATATGTTATGTAAAATAAAAAAAAAATACTGCCACAAAAAATAAAGCGGGATAAAAAAAAAAAAGTGTATAGGAGCGCCCCCTGTCCAACAATACAATTCCTTGTGTTCTTCTAAAGAACACCACAAGGACTTGCCTAAGGGGATCCGACCTACCCCAAACTGCCCTATATGTAAACTGGCTAGGCGCTCCATTATACTCGATAAGTACACACGACTGGGCAATCAATTCAATTAAAAAAATAAATACAAATTCTCTTCTCCACCTAATCGCAAGTAAATAGATTGGATTTTCAGCATACATACATATTTACTAATAAATGGATAGGCATTTCATAACACAAAAATACATTACACAGCTAGGTGTAGTCGCTTTACGTTTCGTCTTTGTTCCTAAGGCGACTGCGGTAGTCAGGTTACTTTCAGTTACAGGGGGATTGATTCGGTCGATACTCTTTGAATAACCGAGGTAGAAATATGCCGATCATAGGCACCCAAGTTTCCAAACTTTCTATCAACAATCAGAGGTAAGATAGTTTGGGATAGTTTTTTTTTTTATCACAATTAGAAATATTTCAATTTTTATAAGCAAATAAAATGGCACAAATACCACGCTCTCTTGCACGAAAGGAACACGAGGACTTCCAATACTCCCGTCTTCAATAAATAAAATAATTCAAAATATCAAAATGCATCGTTTTCCAACTTAGTTGAAAAATATGTTAACTTAAATATAAAATAAATATATATTTGAACACATTTCACGAGAGACCTGAACCGGTCTCGTCGTACTCTTTTTAGATGAGTTGATGAAAAAAACTTTTCTTGAAATTTCGATCGGGATGAAGTTGGTATCTGAACGTTAGCTATTATATGCCTCTATTCTAGCACCCTGTCCCATGTTGCACTCGAAAACACCACGTTTACATATATATCCATAGCACTAGTTGGTTCTCCGGTCAATCCACGATTTACAATTTTTTCTTTTCTTTTTCAATTGGGAAAATTGCATACAATTGTCAAAACATAATTAGTGGCAATGTAGGAATTTTCCAAATTGTTTTTAAAAATAAATTTGAAACCTTTACCGCAAAGAAAAAGGATCAAATTGAAATGGTGAATTCGTGACGGAGGTAACATAGTCAACAATTTGGGGGAAGGGGAGAATCAGCGAAAATAATTAATGTATTTTTTGTGTCAATGGCATTTTTTTCAACATGAAAACTTAATGGCAACATTATGTACAATAACACATCAAAGGCTTTAACGCCTCCGCCTGATAACAAAACCTCTGAAAACATTTTCGGTGGGGTTTTTGGTCCCTTCGAAGTTGAGACAAGTGAATGAAATGATTACAAGCTGAGCGTTAAAAGTGACATCGGAAAGGCTACATTATATTTTTATCACATTTTTTTTGAACACATAATACTCTGACGTCACATTAACGCACAAGCTTGATGACGTTTATGAGAAAAAGTTTGAACACGTAAACCACGTGACGTCAGTTAATTAATAACATCATCGGGTTTCTCAATTGTGGCATCACATCTTATCGGGAGCAGAAGAAACACGTGCTCCTGGTCGCAAGTAGAAACACTTCAAAAGTTCGTATACATAATATATTCGTTGGTGTCGACTCAAAATGCAAAAGTTTCTTGGCAGCGATTGGAACAAAAGTTTTGTCTCTTTTTAGAATTTAAAACACAATATCTTGGACATCGGTAGGGGTTGTAGGTTGACCCTCCAAGTGATGATGGTGGTGATCACGATCGACTTTGACCATTGGCGCGTCGGACGTTTGCGCCATACTGGATAAATTTGTGGCTAGCGTTTGTTCAATTTGTTCTTGACATGACCTCAAGCAGTCCTGAAAAACACACAAAAAGAAGACATTTAGTGTCGGGAAAAGTGTTATACAATTCTGGTGTCTTAACTGTATTAAATAGAAGTAGTTCGGGCTCAGACTTCTGGCGAAAATATCTCTAACGAGCGTGTAACTCTAGTTGCAAATTGACAGTTTGGCGGCATTCAACAACTTGCCTACTGTGAACAGAATTAGAACTTCCATGAAACTTAGACGTGAATAAAAGAGCCACGTGTTTCTATTTAGTTGCCTTTACATGATTTCTTTACGATAAACAAAAGCCTGGTAAATAGAGCAACACGGTAAGAAACACAGTCGCGACGTATGCTGTTAGTATTGACTATCCCTGGGCGGAGTACTGGTAGACTGGGTATCAATGACATGCCACGACTGCTGGCTGGTCAGTCTCAGGCTAGGGGGTCAAGTCTGGACATTACACACAGGTGTTATAAACCTTGACCACCAAAGCAGACGCACCATAAATTGATTTACTATTCCTATCGATTGGAGCCCAAGGTCATTTACCAGTGACTAGAATAAGGGAGTGGCTAGCTTCAGGCTAACTGAACAAAAATTGACAATGGATTTTTTTAAGAAAAACTATTTCCATGTTGTTGTTGTCTAAATGATAATATAACATTTTTTTTACTGATAATTAAGGTGCTGTTTCCATAAAAAATGTGTAAGAAATTGGTACTTACCACATCTATACTTGTGATTTCGTGTAGCCTGTGAAGCAGCTGTGCATTGAGGTCGTTAGTTTTTAGCAGACCATGTGCGGCGGCCCCCACGCTCCCCGCGGCAATCATGGAGGGAGGATACATCATAAATTTGCAATCTGCAATACAAATATATTTCGTTAGAATTGACAGAGCATCTCATTAAGTGAAATGTTAAAAGTATTAAATCGTGGTTGATATCAAACGCAACTTGCTTTAATTTTGGTCATAAATACTAAGGTGAAACATGTTCATTCGATACAAAATCTAAAACAGTTATAGAATATTGACCGATACGAATCATTTAGATCTCTAGGGGCCACTCGGCTGTCACCTGCTGCCGTGTTGCGATACCCGACTAGTTGTATATTGGGTTTGTCACCTGTGTCAGGTGGGCTATTTCAGTAGGTCACTATACACGGGACAGAACACTTGTCATGTAATTAATCAAGATATTTCAAATTACAACTCAATATATATACACTAAGTGTAATCTTGATCGATTTATGACAATGCTGAATGAAACGTCGATGTGGTTAAGTGAAAGGGAAGCAACTCCGGATGACTTGTCTAGTTATACGTGAGAATATTAATAAAGCTAAAAATAAATGTGCAATACACACAAACATTGTCCTTATTTCATGTCAGTCGTATAGAAAGGTTTCCGTCCCAGGATAACTTGCAAGCTTGACAATAATTCGATACAGATTGGATTATATATGGCTTGACCAATCCTAAAGGTACACGTCCTTAGCTCTAAACCACAAATCCCTTTCAAGGGCTAATCCCAAATTTCTCATATCGCTCACACCTGCCAAATGCTGGTCAATTAAAAATACCACCATTTCCGTTCTCTAGAGGTCATGTTTCATATACCAGGGCGAATGGAGATAGATTATGATGACAAACTGTCATACCAACGCTATCAGCAGAGTCTGCCAGAATGAACAGTAGAAGCCTAAGTTGAACGCGTGCAATATACACAGCAACAGTGAAGGGGTATCCTATTTCACCGCTGGTTTTATGAATGGCGATTATAGTAAAATGTAACAACACCGACACCACAAACATGAATATGACACAACAAAATATTAGACCTCTATCTCCGTTACAAATTTTGACATTTGCTCAAATCATTTGGTGCACAACAGATCAATTAATATTTAGGTCAACTACAAAGTTATACATAATAATACGAGTTAGTGACGTCAGAAGTACTCACCAGTTGAACACAGTGCCACGAACGTCTGAGCGTGTTTCTTGATTAATTCACATTTTTCCTTGTCCATACAAAGTCTACTTAGAACATGTTCGAGAAAGTCATGAGGTGTCACAGCCGATAGGTCCCATTTTAGTTTATTTAGAACTATTAATTCCATCTCCTGAAATAAGAAAATTACAATTGTGTCATTACCCGGACAAGATATCAAAGAGGGAAAAATAAAGGAATTTCTAAACGGGCTAACATATAATAGGTAAATACTAGCGTATTTATTTAGCTTCAATCTATCAAGTATAAACCATGGAATGTAGTTCCGCCAGCAATGATTACCTCAGGCATGACTGACATACCTCGGCTTGCCTATATTTACCTGTATCAGGTAGTACGTTATTGTCCATCAACCCAACACTTGGCATTTAACCAAAAAGTAACGTTAGGAAAACTTCATCAAATTCTAGATTCCCATTTCAACCAAAGAGAAAACTGATGATTTTTTTAATGAATTAAAAAAAATCTTTTTAATATCTAAAACAGGGGTCCAGTAATAAATATGATTTAATTCACAAGTGTAATTCCGGTATTTTAATCACAAAGCAATATGTACCATCAATTCCTCGATTCCAACAGAGTTGTCTGTGTAGACAATAAGTTTTTCTGCAGTAAGTGGATTCGTTTCCTTTAATTTTGATGCCAGAAACATGCACACACATCCAAGAAGTTGTAGCCTATTCCTGGGAATGTCCATCACAGATAAGAATCTGTCCAAATAATTCATTGCTAGTGGAAAAACTTCCTCTTCGCATTTCTGTTCTTCACAAACCTGAAGGAAAATAAAAATAAAAGATATAATAATGCACAATATTATTTAATCAGCTTTATTGCATTTTAGAAACGTGGAAAACATTAACGAAACCAAGTATTTTTGACCTAAAAATCAATATAAAAATTCGACCGAAATTTTCTAAGTTCGCTTTGTCAATTTGGGCGATGGTTGTGCCTGGATATGAGAGGAATGTCAGTACATTCGAGCTAAAATCAAGAAAAATTCACATTGGCTATTACAAAGCACATGCCCTCGCCGGTAACCAGTGCGCATGTATGTATCTAGCGGCCCCCACTAAATTCTGTCCTAGTCTCTTTGTTAGGCAGTCATAGAAAAAAATCATAAAATTCACAATTTTCAAGATATTGCAAAAATTGTTGATGCAATGCAAACTATAAATCCTATTCTAGGTGTCCATGGAAAAATAACTAAGGTAAAAGCTTTAATAAACCCACAGTAACCACTAATATTTAGCCACCTCTGCAAAAATAGCCAAAAACGTGGGTGTTTTAGACGTAAAAATGCTTCCTAAATATAAATTCGAAAAAATGTCTAGAGATAAATTTCACATACAATCATGATATCATCGAAAACTGCAGATCTTATGCTAGCTAACCATGGAAAAAAAATAACTTATTACTTAGAAATAAAAAAGTTATGACGAGTTGAAATTACTAACTAAATGTTAAGTGTGAATGCATTCCATGCCCCGCCATCTTGTATGGAGGTGGTGAGTGGATGTACGCCTCAGATTTCATTAAATCATATTAAATAAACCATATCGAATAAAAAGTAAACATTTAGATCATGATCAACAATTGATCGTAAACTTAATGATTATTCAGTTGTCACCCAGATCAATCAATGAAAATAATGAAATATTTTCTTTTCTTCCCTTCCGATTCTATCATACACAGCGAGTGGCCAGGCCCCACACACTACAGGAAGGCAAAGTAAAGCATACAGTATAAAATACCTCTAACATCCATTCGGCGACCATCTTCCTCATGTATGGTTTAATGTCTGTTTGTACACATTTGAAGTAAGTTGGCGAAGGCTGATATCGATCTTCTGTTATAAGTAAGTTGTTGAGAACACGATCATCTTCCAGTAGCACAGGGTCCTTGTAAGCTCTCCGGAGCTGTTCTGTCTCACAACACATCAACATGTTCATCTTCCTCAAAGATCGGATGATCACTGTTATAAATTAAGATGAAAACAACTCGATATTAATTCAGAGATATTTCCTGTAGAGAATAAATAAGACACAGTCCACATGTAACGTTTCACAAGGTACGCTCTCCGATTCTTATATCACAGCCAGCCCTCTCGGTGTATTTGTCAGTAGAAACGTGGTTAGCAATCTTTTGTCTGAGGTAGAAAGTCGTAATGATATTGTCTGGTTTGGCCGGTCATTCAATGGTAGTTAGTAAATTTTAGAAAAGTGAGATACTCGCAGCAGTGTTGCCCACATGAGAGCTCACCGGCCAACAATCTGTCAGTGTGCCTCCGTCTTTATATACCACCCTAACTCTATGTAAAGCAATACATGCGATCACCGACCAGGGCCCCTTTGTCAACCATTGCGCATGCGTGATAGGATAGGTTGGGAGAATGTTAACGGTCGATTTGGATTTTGTCATAAATACGGATAATCATTATCAGTATAAGTACAGTTTTCAGTGCAAAATGACTATAGAATACATATATAACTGTTCACGAAGTATCGACATTTTCAATGAATTAAATCAAAGCAATATTTCACGTTTTTCATCTGAACACAAAATATGAATATTCATGAGATAATTCTTTTCCCGTAAACAAAGCTACTAACACTCGCCGACTGGGGTCTATCGGCGGCTATCCGGCGATTATTGTCAACGTATTGTTCTTCAAGAAATATATTTCAAGATGAACTTTATTCTAGACGACATAGCTTAACGTTGATTTGGTGTGTGTAGAAATATCAATAGATTTGAGTAATCTAGGATTGATTTTGTGAATATTCCAGGTTATCTGTCGGTTTACCTGCTGTTGGAGAGGAAAAGGACCACGTTGTTACTAGTCCTTTGACTCACTAGGATTAACAACTATATTTTACGTAATATAAGATATTTATTTGTTTGAAATATACACACATATATGAATGATAATTATATGTTTATATTTATTGAAAATTATGTGGACATTATAATACAATAGCGTTGCCGGCCTGCGTTTCTATTTATAGGTGAAGTAGGCCACCCGAACTGAACGACTACGTGAACCAATGACTGCACACAGACACCGGGCGATCGTATCTATGAATGAGAAATGGAGGCATTCCAGAGCTAGTGAGAACATTTGTGAATGAAATTTACTCTCTTATCGAAGCCCCGCCTACACCCGCAAGCGCGACGATCTGATTGGTATGACGTGGCGCTGTGACAGCTGAAGCCTCGCCTTTAATATATTTGATGTACTAACCAAGATTTTCCCAAAAAAACGTTCCATTTATTTATTTATCATAGATGACTGAATTTTATAAAAAACAAAAAATGAAATCAATTATAAGTTATGATAGAAATATTTATTTAAAGAATTTCTACAAAGCATTTTTATTTAATATATAAAAAAGAATTTTGAGTCAAATTTTCATTTAAACTTTTGCCCAGAAATGTCAATATATATATTTCTACAGTATGGCCTCTTTCTTTCCGTTCGGAGAAACTTTAATTATATCCACTCAAATATTGTAAAAGTTTCTTCATTTTATCTCGATTACAAACTAATACATAATTATTAATTAACTCATTGTTGTCAGAGAAATTTGCCCCACAAGCTCGACCGAAGAATCCCTTTAGGCAAAACTGACCACTGACGAAACATTGTCCGATTTCTGCGATGGACAAGGAAACCTTCTGTATACGACCGCCACTGGCACTGAGTTTGTCAAATGCGCAGAAGCTACCTAGATATGTCAATCAGAGGAAAGCGGTTATTGCAATTATGCAGACTGGTTACGAAGTTGTTTTCAATAGGATAAATGACACAAGCAGTAATATAAACACAGAATTATTATCAATAATATCATATTAATTCAATCCTGATATGACACGTGTAGTGTTACTACAGAACGTCCATGGATAGAGATAGTTAAAGGGGTCAGTGATGCATGCCCCCCACCCTCAGCCCCTCCCCCCTCCGCCCTTCATGGATATACATTGTATACGAGGTGAACAAATTATGATCATTGTCTTTACGCATAGTATCTTAAAGTTAGGGGCGGGTCCAGTGTTTTGGAAAGAAGTAAGGGGAGGGTTAATTTCTGTTCTTCTCTACGGGGCCCGGGGCATTATCTATTGTGCAACTTACCTGGTATTTATCTATAAATGAGCAATTATTGAATTGAATTGAATATAATAAGCTGCATAAATCAATGGAGGTTTAGGTCATTTCAATATTGTATTTTTAAATATCGCATAAATCCATCTCATGGAAACACAGTAAAATTAAACAAATATTACAGTCTAATTAAACAATGCATTTGACTAAGTATATACAGTGCATTGGTAAGTAACGGACGTCGCCATAGGAAATAGAAGTTCTGTGTGATATTTTTGTGTTTTGAGAGTACATATGTATCTTAAAATATTGTTACGTTGTTTTCTGTGACGTTTGGTATTTTATCAAAAGCATTTGAAGGAATTTAAAGTCTCAAATAATATTTTTGGAATAGTCCTTTTTCTCTCAAGCAAAAAGTGAGGGTGGTACTATCTTTATAGATGCATAGAGCGAGTCGTTGTGTAGCTTAACAGAGCGAGGCAAATTATTTTCTAAGGTTTGCAAATTTAAAGGTTTTCAGTTGCAATATTGAAAAATAATGGTGACACACAGGCTCAGAATGTTGTCACAGTTAAGACATGTACTGTGAATAGGGGGAGGGGGTTCGTCAGTAAAGGAATTACGGTGAATAGGAAGCCTCTTTGTAGTAAAAACAGTATATATTCAATATTTAAGCACAGGGAGTTGGAAACAATTTAGGGTACAGTGAATGGGACGCCTTGATGTAGGGTACAGTGAATAGGAAGCCTCTATGTAGGTACAGTGAATGGGAAGCCTCTATGTAGGGTACAGTGAATGGGAAACCTCGATTTTGGGTACAGTGATTGGGAAGCCTCTTTGTAGGGTACAGTGAATGGGAAGCCTTTGTGTAGGGTACAGTGAATGGGGAGCCTTTATGTAGGGTACAGTGAATGGGAAGCCTTTGTGTAGGGGACAGTGAATGGGAAGCCTCACTGTAGGGTACAGTGAAAGTTGAGATGACAACTCCGACAATCTCCTTAATGCACGAGGGAATAGCTATATTTTTACGGAAGATAATTAAACTGAAGCAATAAGGTTCGCCAATGATTGGTTTTTAAAAGCTACTTTCATCGCTTTAAAAAATAAATAAATAACAATACTATATGTCACGACGCTTAATTTACAATTCTCATCTCTCTTTCTTTGCTAGTGACAAGTCTCTTTTTATCATACAATATATGAAGTACATTGTACTTCGTATTGAACGATGCTAGGATTTTTATCTGCTGTCATTTTGTTAAATGATTTTCTGACCAACCAAAATATGATCAATAACTACACAACTTCATTATGTCAATTTTGAATCATACGGCCCAACACAATTTCATTGACATGTACAGACCTGTTAGTGAGGGAAGGGACGTAACTCCGATTGAATATTTCGGTAACCACAACAGACCCGTTCCTACGGTAACAAGGGAAGCAATTCTTTCTAACTTATCAACGTTTACATCTCCCAACAGGAAATATTTTATACCGCGAAAAAATATTATCTAGCCTAACAGCATTTGTCAATTAATTTTCTGTTCCTGTGATGCCATTGTTTGATTACTAGTACTCACTTAGTGCTTTAAGTTCAATGCTTATTAGAATTCAAAATGTAAAAGAAAATATGATAAAACACTGTTTAATTTGAATACAGAGATAATTAAATTCCGTATTTGCAATCCATATGATTAAAACGATTGTTGTATATAGATTTCCATGAAGATAGCGACGTATCTATCACGTAACACAGCCTAACTACTTCCGGAGACACACACATGGCATCCGGACCAAATGGAATTTTAAAAACTTTAGCGATATTACGGAAGATAATTAAACTGAAGCAATCCCCCTCTTTTACATTTTTTTCTCATAAAATGATAGAATAACGTTCCCTTGGAGATTGTTTGCCATCACGATTTTGTCATTCCGGAAGTTGTAATGCACCCGAACGCGTTCATTATTTTTATACGCCATATTGCATACATGTCGTTTTGAAATACAACATATGATAACAATCTTTAGCAAACGAAATGTCGACCGATCATAAATGTGCATTGGAAAGCAGGATCAGCTATTTATTTTAAAATGTTTATGGAACAGATCTTGGGGACCGTAACGATCTGTTTTAAAGATCAGACATAATTGTCATCAGGTATAAACATTCACCACTTCCATCTGGATCATCGTAAGTCCCTCTTTTTCTTCCTCTCAACCCTAAACAAACCCCTGAACTCCCTTTTTAATGCTTCGCAACACAGACGCCGGTCATCCTCTATAAAAAGCTAACCCTCTCCCGTCCTCCACTCTGAAAACTAACTAACCGTTACCTCACACAAACTTACTTCCTCAACTTCTCCGCTTACAATAACACCTTCTACATCTTCAACCCAAGCAAACTAACCCCTTCATCTTCTCTTCAACCCTCAAAACTAAATCCTTCTATCACCAATCATAAACATGCTACTCTCCCCTAACTCATCACCCCTACTCTCTCCACCTGAAATACACTATCCACTTCGCCTCCTTTACTTTAAACAAACTAGATCCTCGCTTCCTCAACTTTAAAGGTTGCTTTTTCTCTCATCCTCTATGCAAACCTCTTCCCCTCCTCCACTCAAAGCAAATTAACTCCGTTTACTCCTCTACCTTAAATGGACTCCCTCCATTCCTGAACCGTTACCAAACCCAAGTCCTTTACTATCCTTCCTAAAAAAATTAACCTCCTTCCGTCTCCACATAAACGAACTTCCTCCCTCCCAAACCACATCTTAAATAAACTAGCCCGTCCCTTCCTTCAGCTCAAACAAACTAGCCTCCTCCTTCATCAACCGTGAACTAAGTAACCTCCTCTAATGCAACTTAAACAAACATCCACTCACCGCCTCCTTAGCTCTTAGCAAACTGAATTTTTCGGCACTTCCATCTTAGATAGATTCACCATCTCCCTTCCTCCAACCTAAAAAGGCTAACTCCCTCCATTCCTTAACAAAAAAGGGCTTACTCCATCCCTTCCTCAATCTTAAAACAAAGAAATCCTCTCTTGTCTGCAATGAATAAACTTCTTCTCCATTTTGTGTGTGAAACGTCGCAAATAAACACTTGTTGGTTTTGCAATATGAGCCTTTCTATATTACAAATAACTCACCCCACAGCTCCACTTTAGATAAATGGAACATTTCAATCTTTAAGCTTAAAGAAACTAGTCCTTCCTCTTCCACTAACCCCCTCTCCTGCACCGCCCAAACGACCTAACCATCCCCCTCCTCCACCTTAAATATATTGCCTCCTTCCTTCCTTAACCTAAACAACTTTTCCGTAATAAACTTATTAGCCAATTCTCTTTCTTCACCCTTAACAGACCATCACTGTCTGTTTGTCAATTCTATTTGTTGCCTTTTTGTCAATCTTTACGTGGCCACTTTAGGAATCTTTATTTGGACAATTTGTCAATCTTTATTTGGACAATTTGTCAATCTTTATTTGGACAGTTTGTTAATACTTATTGGGTCAGTTTGTCAATCTATATGTGGCCACGTTGTCAATCTTTATTTAGACAATTTGTCAATCTTTATTTGGACAGTTTGTCAATCTATATTGGGACATTTTGTCAATCTATATTTGGACAGATTGTCAATATTTACTGGGTCAGTTTGCCAATCTATATGCTGGCACTTTGTCAATCTGTATGTGGCCACTTTGTCAATATATATATTTAGCCAGTTTGTCAATCTATCTATGGCCAGTTTGTCAATATGCATGTGGACAATATGTCAATATTTATGTGGCAAGTATGTTAATCTATAGATAGCCAGTTTGTCAGTATTTGTTGGGTCAGTTTGTCAATCTTTACGTGGCCACTTTGTCAATCTATATTTGGCCAGTTTGTCAATCTATCTATGGCCAGTTTGTCAATCTTTACGTGGCCTCTTGGTCAATCTATATTTGGACAATTTGTCAACCTTTATTTAGACAATTTGTCAATCTTTATTTGGACAGTTTGTTAATACTTATTGGGTCAGTTTGTCAATCTATATGCGGCCACTTTGTCAAGCTGTATGTGGCCACTTTGTCAATATATATTTGGCCAGTTTGTCAATCTATCTATGGCCAGTTTGTCAATCTTTACGTGGCCACTTTGTCAATCTATATTTGGCCAGTTTGTCAATCTATCTATGACACCTCGGTGCCACTTTGTCAATATCTATGTGGCCAGTGAACAATATACATGTGTCCAGTTTGTCAATCTTTATGTGACCAGTTTGTCAATCTTTATGTGGCTACCTTGGCAGTATTTAGGTAGCTTTGCTTTCGTAAGAGGTACTAGTTTTTATAGTATATCCACATTTGTACCTTTATATTCATGTAGTTTTTGACTAGAGATGATTAATTTCTAAAACTTGAAATAGTCCTCAGGGACACTGAGACCTGTCATTTATATCAGCCCAACGTACACCTGATCGATAGAAATCGCCCAGGTGCGAAACAAGGAATTATCTCGCTCATCCAGGTATATACGTTTTAAATAATGTTAGCGACTTTGTACTTAATTATTTATAAACGCCTAGTACATGCAAAATGTGTTGACACAAATGTTGATAGAAATCTGTGATCACTTGATCGGGTAACTGTATAAAGCTAATAACTGAAGTCATTACCACTACCAGAACACGGACACAGAAACACTGAGACGTCCTTATATGTTTGAACTTTTGACGACACTTGGAATTTAACTTGTAATGCCAGACAAAATATCAGATTGAACACTCTGCTATGTAATTATGTGAAGAAAAACAAACCTCAGAATGTCCCCTGCATTGATCGATACATATATATATATGTATCAATATCTTTAACAGAGAGCTATGCTATTTGGCGCCAATTATCGAATACCAGATTCCTGGTCAAAGACAAAGGCCACGTACTATTATAAGTATGTAAATATAGCCTACACATATACAGCCGTAAAACAGATATACCTCCCACAATGTTAATTACAGTCGGAGGTCAGCCAATGCTACCAGTAACACGTGCTTAATTAATAGGTGTTGTGTTTACAAAAAGATCAAAACAAAGTTTTGTTTTACTAATTATAGGTTTTTAAATTGACTATTCATTTACGAGGTATTTTTGACTGAATATCAATTTTCAAAGCGTCAATGCAATCGGGTGGAACCGAAATACTATGGCCCACCCCATACCGTAGACTGCAGCAACAATGCAAGAGAAGATACTAGCTAACACAACTTCAGCTTGTTACAGGTGTCAGCATACATTACATCGAATATAATAGGTATGACATAAGAGATCGGAACTAATGAACGTCTTCTCCGTCAGTCTATTTAGTATTAAACAGACGCGACAATATAACTGACACAATATAATGTACTACATTATTATATAACTTTGGACAGAAAGGTTCAGATCCATAGACATTTAGAACAGTGATGTGAGGTCATGACCTCCATTTATATAAAGTTGTAGAAAACATCTTAAGATTGCATACAGCGTTTATAGATCTATACGTTCGAACTTAAATCGGATGTCGCCAATTCTAAACAAGAAACTAAGGTATAGCTTAAGCTGATGATGTTGAGGTCACACGGTGCTTAACTTGTGTTAATCAAGGATGGCGTATCGAAATGTCCTTTTTATAAACGACGCCATTTCTTGTTTCTCCAGCAACTGGAACTTCACACCAAATCACACCGGAAGTCCACCTTACCGTTAGAATCACCCACGACAGGATTTGTCCGAGATAAACTCTGGAGTGACTCACGAGGGTAGGAAAGTAGCCTTGGGATTCCGGGATTGTTAGGAGATATCGATTTAAGTATATATATAAGTGATTACGACTAAGACATACAAATGTCGGTGGTCGATTCAATTGCTGTCAGACATGGACCCAAATACCTGAGAGATTTGTATATGGAATGAGAAGTGTAACGCAAATACTCATCAATTTACTGGAGACAAACTCTAATTGTCAGAATGATGTGTTCAAAAGGAACGTGTTGAAATATGAACCCAAGCGACCAACAAATAAGCAGGCTGAAATTTTGGATATCTTTGATAAACACGCAACCGAACATGTAATGGGCAAGCGTTGTAACAAGTCTACGCCTGGGAGAAAGTTCTCAAGAGCATTCATTTTAAATCTTATCAAACAGACGGACATTTATCTTTACATATGATTCAATTTCGTTCCTTAATCAAGTACAGGTATATTATATTTGTATAACTCGACAGCCATGTTATCCCAGGTCTCTTGTTCGGGCTCATAGAAATACCGACTTCGTATACATATGTTTACAAATTGAACGATCAAGTCATTTTAAAATGTCAATAATGTGCTGGAAAGTACGTATAAGGGTATGTTGACATTGAGATAGGTCGTACCTATCTGGAGGGTCGGCGATAACATACAGCCTTCCGGTTAACCAGCTGCTAGTGACCATGGGTATCTGACCAAGGGAGTGGACACGACCGATCCCTTCGCCTCAGGAGTGTCCGTACTCGACCAATATGACCATGACCGGGGTGGCCCTTTTAGTTCACAACTGTTGCAATACCTTCAGTTAAGGTCATATTCTGAGACTATATCGTCTCCCACGACATGGAGTTTGATGATTGTTAAAAGGAATTAATATACTTCATCTATATAACAATTGGATTGCATTGAAAATATTATGGCGGGACGGGAAATAAACCATCGTGTGCCCCTTAAGCGCTCGAGCTTCCGCGGTCACTTCCTAATCGGGACCCCTCTAAAAATAAGCGAGATGAACGACGCCTAACGTTCGCGTTACTAGCCTGGTCATTTTTACTGTTGTGCAATTGTCTTATGTATAATTGCCATTGTGGTAGAGATCTACAACTCGCTCTCGTAAACATGAGTAATCTCGGGACAATAAATATAAATTAATGCTCTCTAGCGATCTCTCGATCATACGGTCTGGGGATGTTGGTACTCGTTTGAGACGATGCCGTCTCGATAATTGTTCTTGTGAAGTTAACATAACTCGAAAGATTGTTTCCCAAAAGCATTTTATTGCAATTACATAATGATTTATCGAATAAAGACTTGATGACTGCAAGTTCGTGGAAAGGTACGCGATAGACATTCCATCACTTAGACCTCCATCGAGCTTTAAATAGTTCTATAAGATACTGAAGCTAAATGAATACCAGTTTGATCTGGTATCTATAATGACGAACATACAATACGTTATATGAAATAGGCACTTTGACCACAGAACAATGACAGGCTGTCGATAATTGTTCTAGGGTACCGCCTCTATTGTATATACCATACAGAAACACTAAGGATCCACGTTGGTATAGTGAAATTATAAGTAGTACTGTCATAAAAACGGGACAATATCTATATTGTTATAAAGTTCGTTTAAGTAGGTATTGTTACTTGGAACTAGGTCACAATAAAGAACATCGATATTTAGGAAACGGGGAAAATAGGTTTAATCGGCCTGTCAGAATTAATCAATGGTCAAATAGTTTTGCGATTACGATAACATACTTTGCAGTTTCCGTCTATCAATATTTACATGTCTATACATATATAGAGAACGTTCATTGTTGAACATATTGAACCGTTCTTTTGAAAATTCGGCTCGGTCCGAAACCGTTTTATTATATGACCATTTTATAAAGGACGTTTATCCGAGTGTTTGGGGACGGCATGTTATGAAGAAATACCTACCTGTCAAAGGTCTTCCACTACGTACAGGTGTAATAAAGGTGAAGTAAGGGCACATGATTTAACACATTTCAATTTAATCTGGTGCTACTTAATTGGATTGGGATAAAACGGTCTGCTAGTTGTCGAGGTCGCGCCTAATGAAACCTGTCCTTACCGAAACAGTACGCCTTATTACTTTTCTGTAGGCAGGTGGCATTTATATATAAATATTAATTAAAGTTCCAAATTTGACCGTTGTTTTCAACATGACTCCATTGACCGGTGATCACTATCTGGACGCGGTTTGATTTATGTTATATCAGTCATAATTTCAGGATCGATTGACCGGTATGCGGTGTTGTTCTGGTTGAACATTTAAATACATGTATTTGATTAAATAATGCCTTATCAGTCACATTATATGGTTTTCTTATTAATCATGAGCAGGACCTTTGCCTAATAAGGGTTGACAAAGTTGGTAGCATCTGTAAGGATATAAATATAATTTATCCTCTTGACACAGATTACATAACATTCGGTCCAAATTCCTAATTATATACCAATGTGTTTGCTTCAACTAGTGTAAATATAATGTCGAATTTCTCGATTGAAATAGTGGGGTTCTACCTGAACACTTCCGTACTAGTGCACTTGTTGATTTGGTACAGATGCATTATTTGTAGGCAGTGCTATTTTTGTGTGTACTCTTGTGTGTGCATGTTATTTCGTGTGTTGTTGTTTTGTAATTGGTTGTGTCCGGTGCTATTATGTAATCGGGTGTGCGTTGGTAGGCTCTTCCTATTCTACATTCCACTGTACGCCTTTTCACACCATTGCGTATCTAACTATAGCATGCCCTTCCGATGCTCTTCCTCTACAAGAAGACCTGGATAAGCTAACATCATGGCATTTCACCCAGACAAATGTAGCATCCTCTCCATTACAAACAACAAACAGGTCCAACATCACACTGACTTACTACACAAGAAACATCACACTGACTTACTACACAAGAAACATCACACTGACTTGCTACGCAAGAAACACCACACTGACTTACTACACAAGAAACATCACACTGACTTACTACACAAGAAACATC